>NC_057810.1:725892383-726160847 GCF_018294505.1 Triticum aestivum
TTTCTTACTCGATCGAAATGTACGCCGTTCCTACCTTCAGAGTAAATCACAATACAACATATTACAAGAAAAAAAAAGAACAAACTATATAAAAGAATCATGCTTTGCAAAAATTGTTCCATCGCTACGACGACACAAAAACAATGTATGTACGTGTTCCTCATCCAGATACAAATATAAAAAACAAAAAACTATAGAAATCAGTAGTACGATCCTTTTCCCTGTAGTTCGAAACATTATATTTTCCTGCCCCGCAGGTAAAGACGTTTTCATGGAGGAAAAAGTGTGCTCGCATAGTATCACAATATGTTCAATAGCAGAAAGAAACTAAAGATTTTTCCATTACTGCGACGCAAAGAAACCATTATTGCACAACTAATAATGTCCTAATGGTGGTGGTCTCTAGATAAAATACCCCACATAGCAGGGAAATTATCACAAAGATATCAGTACTTCCACATTGTTCCATTACAACAATTTTAATGTTTCAAATATCAATGACCTAAAACTAGAGATCGGAGTAGATTTTTCTTCTCCATTGAAATGAGCATCACACTACAGTATTCGAGAGGATATGAATCGGCACTTCCTCCGTTACAAACACTCGTTCCAGCTTCCTTTCTGTTTCGCAATTCATACGATTTTCCTTTGCAAAACCTGCAAACCAAACAGGGCCTCAAAGATGAACAGATTTGACGCGCAAACATAGGTCACTTCATTTCATACTCCCGACTTTTACATTGAACTCGCCTTCGAACAAGGGAGGGGAGCTACCTTCCTAGCTATACAAACAAGGAAACAAAATTACGATCCACTGGTACACAACTTGCACACAGCATCACTGCCACCATATCTTCCTTTGTCCTACCTGACCGATACCTTGGGCAGTGGTTATGGTTCACACATGATCCGTCATCGCGATCTCTTATTGTCTGCCTCCGAGAAATGCCAGGGGCTGCAGCAGCCTCGCTTGCATCTGCAGTTGCAGCTCCGGCACTTTCTTCAGTGATCGGTACTGCAGCCGCGTACCTGAGAAAACAAGACGATGACTATCCAAACAGTATGCTAGGACGTAAAAGACTAGGTGTATGTTCAAAGGATTATACACACACTTTGCTACTCCCACTCCGCTTCAGCACATTCGTATGCTCGGTTACATCTTTCCTGCGCTTCCGAAGAGCGGCGTTATGAAACAGTCTCCTGTCATCCTCCATCTTCACCACCGTGGCTACTGCTCTTAAAGCTGTTCATAACAGAACACTGCCGATCGTAAGTGAGCAGGTGAAACATTTTTAATGCTAGTCTTACTAAGGAAGGTAAATATACGACAGAGACATACCGAGATTAGGAAACAAGGAGGATGTGTCGACTTCTCCATTGCAAATGGTGCATCTAGCCTGATTACATTACAGTGATAAAAAGAAACAATTTGTTGGTTGGTGGCATCCCAAAAGACTGGAGTTGCAGCAAACAGAAAAGATACTTCAGGCTTGTATACTAAACTATGCCTTTGCTGTGAGAAGGTTCACCGAAATGGCACTATCCTTCTCAGTAAGTTCTAGTTAGATTATCTGTTACTATGGCCCCTTTGATATCTATTCCCTCTGTCCCAAAATATAAGAACGTTTTTAACACTACACTAGTGTCAAACACGTTCTTATATTATGGGACGGAGGGAGTACTAAATACTAAAACTGGATGAATACCACAATTTAAGTTAGAAAAAATAGTGCCAGCATAAGTATTAAGAATATAACAGTTAACTGCAGTTGTAGGTAGCCAACAGAACATTAAGGACTGCAACTTGCAGGGAAGTGTGACCTATATTCTAAAATCTACAACCAGAACATTGACAACTATCAGAAAGGCTGAATGATTTTTCTAAAGCGTACCATTTCAATGACTTTCTTCAGCATGACGCCACCAAATGAGTGCCCACATTGGAGAACCATAGCATCTTCAAGAAAAGCCCCACTGAAAACAGACAAGTCCATTACTGCATTAATCAAGCAAATCAGCAACTGCGATGCCGAATAATGAGATGATCTGTAACATTGGTTTGGAGAAACAGAACGCTATGAACATTCATATCAAGCAATTTTGCCCCTCCCTTGCTCCCATTAAACTTACGATGAACTCATAAAAATAGCAGATGTAGAAGGACCATGCAGAATAAGGCAATCTATGTATATGTTGTGAACAAGTTTGTGATGAACAGCTACATCCAACAAGGAACAACTTACGACAGAGGGTCTGACAGGACACTTCTGAGTGATGGGTCGCTAACAAAGTTGCCCTGAGATTCCTGCAGTTGAAATTGGTTAAATATGGGCAATTTTTAAAATTCAGAGCAACAAATGAACAGGAAATGAAATGCACATAACACCCAATTCTTGTCAGTGTATTACTTTCCTACTCTCACAGATTTGAGAGCTGTGGCAGCTCTCATGTATCACTGGATAATTGACCATGTAGAACATGCATGCTACAGTAACTATGTTGCTTCGAACTTATGCTTACAAAAGGTTCTTCCAAGTGACTGGAAACAGCGTGCTCTTCAGCATAAGAATCATCCATAAATTGGCTTGCAGGTATGGGTTGGTACACCTGTCGTATGCAATGCCCAGCAGCTAAAATTGGAGAGCAATCCAATATAGCGTTGGCATGAGGCACCAACCTAAAGGTGAGTGATGCCCTACAAGATGGAAATTGTGGTTAGATGGCCAATTCATGTGTACAGGAGCACAAGGAATATAAGCCAAAAAAAGTATATGAAATGAGATGGTGAGACGTTCCAGCATTTCATAATTCTGACCTATTCTCATTAGTGACCCTGTAGTGGGAAATTGGGCAAAGACCAGCAGTAACATGACTTAGGGCCCTTCCAGTCAGAAGCAATAGATTATTTGGGCCTGAAACCCCATCAGCTAGGTACCAATGGCCATTTGGGTCACAAACCTA
The DNA here is from genome assembly GCF_018294505.1 of Triticum aestivum. NCBI lineage: Eukaryota > Viridiplantae > Streptophyta > Magnoliopsida > Poales > Poaceae > Triticum > Triticum aestivum. The sequence goes on from NC_057810.1 coordinate 725,895,345, forward strand.
TCAAAGAAACAAACACTAAACAATTAAATCTTGGGCAGATGAACTGTACCAACGGCATGGAATAAGACTGGAATCAGTTGGACACAGTACAAAAGGAGAAAACAAGAAGTAAACAATAGGAGGCTAAGAAAACAGTAGGGTATTTAACCAAAAGTAAAGTAGCCATGACTCGAATGCTCTATAGCTGCATTCAAATTTTAGATAGGTGTAAGGAGCAGAATTTTGTTACCTCAATTCCTGGACAATCGGAAGCAACTAGCGTCACAAATCCCCTATCAACTTGAGGCATTGAGGACCTGCTGGGACATCCCATGAGTGAGTGACCACTTTGGGGCTGTTCATGAGAATATGCCACCAGCAACTCTGATGAGGAGACCTCGTTAACCGGCAGTGGAGTATCATCAAGTAATTGGTTGAATACGCTGGATAACAGGGCATGATTATTAGCTAGTAGAATTCTGGGAATGTGAAGAGCATATTAATCAATTGTAAGACAAATTCAACAGGGGATAAAGGGAAAGGAGTGTACTCGGTACGTAGGCGCAGGTGCCGTGCTATTGCACAGAGGGCGGCCCGGGCTGCTTTGCCCAAACATCTGAAAGCATCAGCCATGCAAGCAGGCGACAACTCTCCATCTTCCAAAGTCCTGAGATAGAGTAGAATAACCGAAACATATCAGAAACTAGCCGCAAGACGTTGCCTAATTTGACAGAAGAGGGAAAAAAAACATGTGCAGAGCTGTGACCTAACTAGCTTACATCTGACAGCCCCCTTTGCCTAACAATCTAGCATACAGAGGTTAGTAAATCAGCAATAGTGTCCTTACCCATAAGACTCTAATTCTAGGTTCCTCCTAATTTTTCTATAATCAACATGTTTTTTTTTTCATTTCATTTTGGATTTTAAAACATAAACGTAAAACACAATCTACTATGCTAATAATGACATACATATGAGGCAACTTCTTGTACTCCCTCCGATCCAAATTAAATGTCGCAGCTCTAGTACAAAGTTGTACTGACGCTGCGTCATTTAATTTGGATCAGAGGGAGTACATCTTCTTTGGTATAAGAGGCAATTCTTGTACATTTACATTTTGAGTATGAAGCAATTTTTGTACATTTTGTGTTGATAGACCACAAAAAATAATGTATACAGCATCATCTGTCAGTTCACTAAGAGTCTAATGCCAGAGTAATAAAAGAGATGTAACCATCACCATTCTATTTCAGTCACACTCCGGCCCAGAAAGCAGAGGAAACAGAGCAATATTCCAAAAGTTCAGGAATGTTGTGTATGGTCAGCCAGCTCTCTCAGACTTTCACCCTTCAGATTCGCTCACACTCCGGCGCTGATCCAGAACGGAATCTAAACTACTGAGTCCACTCAAATCGAAGACGAAGTAGGCAGCAGATAGGGTTGTGACCAAGCATACCTCCCGGCGCGGTAGAGGTAGGCGGCGTGGCGGCCGCGGAAGAAGGCGCGGGCGGATTCGAGGGCGCAGCGGATGACGGCCGCGTCGTCGGCGGGGAGCTCGAGCACGGCGGCGCCGCGGCGGGCGAGCGAGGCGGCGAGGGCGCCGACGGCGCGCGCGTAGCCCGGGGCGGCCGCGCCGTCGTGTGGCGCCACGTCGTCGAGCCGCACCCTGGCGAGCGGCGACGGCGGGCAAGGAGGGCATGCCATGGCGAGCCGGCGGGCCAGGCTAGGGTTCCGAGCGGGTCGATTGCTGATTCGCCGCCATTGAGCTTACTCAGCTTGAGCGAGACTAAGAAAAATGATGCTCCTAAAAATAAATGTGGACCCAACTTTTAACTATGGTGGTAATTTTAACTACTTTATACTCCCTCCATCCCATTAGTACAAAATTGTGTCATCTATTTTAGGACGGAGGGAGTAACAAAATTCAAGAAAGTTTCGATTGAAACTAGATTTAGGAAGAAGAAAAATGCACCTCAACTAGAGGATTCGATTTGAGCCGTTGTTACCCTTCGACAAGTATGACCAACTGCAACGCCGCCTTCAGAATAGCGGGGCTCTCCGAACGGTCGATGCGCTGCTGCAGGGTCCACATTTTCTAAAAGGGTACAACGTATTTTCCCTTGTGCCAACCCGTCTGTACCAAATGAGAGGTCCGGATCTATCTTAACCATATTAAGTTTCGAACCTCGATCAATGCTATGCTGAGGTGTAATTGAAATGGTGGTGGTGTTGCGGCGTCTTGAGTTGATCTTGATGGGTAAATGAAAATGATGATAATGATGTATGTTAGAGAATATTATGCATTTATTCATCCATTTGTAAAACGAAAAGAAAATTGTACATAACAATACAAGCTTTTACGATCCGTTGGTAGTTTATGTTTGCATATTTTCCCTTGCGTGACTATAGGCCTCCTGGTCTTATAGGAGCGCAACGGCTGTCTTGCCTAAGCCCAATCTTGAGGTCGACACCAACTCCTTAAGCTGACATCACACTGAAATTATGGCTCATTGGCAAGCCTCTACCCATGCTGACTGAACCGTGTTTTGATAGGTAGTAAGTTGTTTGTAATTGTAAAGCCAACTTTTCTCCTTCTACTGTTTTCAAATAGAACCAAGTGACATTGCGAAGTTGATAGACATGTGATTAGCGGTGGTCAGTACATTGTCTCAATCAGCCCAAGAAGGGTATGAGGCGAAGTCCCTATCATGCTTAGGTTGTGTTCATATCCGTATTAGTTGAAGATCGTCTAGTTGGTTGCCACATGTGAGTGCTACAGTTTTGTAACTACCACACGACACGGTTAGGAACATTGCAATTTACTAATCCCTATTTTCATCATGGTGGACGGGCAAATACTACCGCCGATAAGCTCATCGATGCTATGTGACCCTCTGTGTCCCCTAATGAAGTCGTCTCTCGCGCTCTACCAAAAAGGTTTAAATCAAAAGATGATGTGTTCAAGAAGATAGTCTCTGCTGCCACATCACTCACAGAGTTTGCTAGAGACGGTAAGAAAGTTGATGCATTTACCACTGCCTATGTAGTGGCCAATGATGCAACCATTGTTCTTGCGTCCACTCACAAGTTTGTTGTGATGGAAAACACTTACACAAGGTTGCTCATTCATCCAAGTATGCGTTGAAGGTCTTTTCTATTATCACAAACTTGTTAGCAGGTGTGACAACAATGACTACATGAGCCACCATCATGTAGGCAGTGGTAATTGCAACAACCTTCTCATGAAGCCTCGGCAGGCAAAGTGAAAAAATAGGATTTGAAAGCCTCCATGAGAACCAAAGCAGTGAGACAAGATCCAGTCTGAAAGCGAAAGCTACAGATTGGGGGGAAATTGTGATGGAATATCATTGGTTATGGAGAAGATGACCAGTCCCCGCTACCGCTAGTTGATGGGTCCAATTCTTTTACTTAGCCAGGTTAATGTCCAAATGTATCCATAGCCCACATGCACATTGATCTCTCGCTGCAAGTGGGAGATCCCATGCTCACCACCATCTTGGAATCACACTTCCCACAAAATGTAAAGGTTTTGGCTCCTGCGCCTTGAGAGATTGAACACTAAGGCTAATCTCCATTGAAAACCCTTACAAGGTAATGTCCCATGTCCTTGATGCAACAATGCAGGCGAGGGCGGTCGAGGTGCCGACACATGTTCTTCACATGCTCGGTTGGCTCGGCGGGCTCGAAGTGTGTGGGTGCAAATCGAATTCAGGCACTCTCGAGCTCGTCCTCCTCATCACCATAGTTGTCCGGAGGAACATACAGAATAAAGTCATCCTTTGGATCGTGGTAGTGGGCGACCTCGATGCGGCTAAAGTCCATCTTCTTTCATCCTTCCTTGGTGAATGTGTCCGTCTTGGCCACATTGGCTAGGTAGTTGTAGTCGAACTCGACATAGCCCAGCCTCCTGTTGATCCTCGATCGCATCGATAGCCGGTGTCTTGCGATCCAGGCTCTGGTCTGTCGTCGCCGTTCAGATCACAACCTCGAGAGCCTTGTCGGGAACCACCAGAGCTTAGCGCTGGCCTTGGTCTTTGTCTTACTTTTACCCTTGTTCATAGTACACGTGTGATTAGCGGTGGTGGAGTATATCGTCTCAATCGGCCCAAGAAGGGTACGAGGCAAAGGCCCTATCAGGCTTAAGTTGTGTCCATATACTCAGTGGGCTTGGCGTGTTTGTGTGTGTGTGCCGCATGGGACGCTACAAATGCAGAAGTGTTGAGAGGTCTAGAGACCTAAGCGTTGCGGCAATGGTCACCTAATATCTTTCTATACATTTTTTTGCGGGAATATCTTTCTGCATGTTGAGAATTAAATTGGTTATACATAACGTGGATGTATTTTTTTGTTTACAGAAGATAAATTTAGAAACTAATTTTGCGCCAAAAAGTTATACAATGTTCGTGCCACAGAATCAACACCCTTGGCGCAAAATTACATGACTAGCTATTGGTATCTTTCTATACTTTGAGAACTACATTTGGTGCTACATTATGTTGATGTATTTATTATTGCTAAATTTAAAAGTAAATCTTGCGTCGGAAACGCCATTTGTGCCAAGAAATAACACCCTTGGCCCAACTAATATTGCATCAATTGTTTTCCAAATTCTGACACACTGCTGCACGATCCCGACATGGCAAGTGCACATGCTACACGGCGCACGAGCACATATCCTCCACCCTTTTGTTGTCTCTCTCGCAGAAAAACACATCTGCCTTTTCTCTGTTCGTTCCTCACCATATCCCCTTCTCCCTCGTTCCTACCTTTTCCCCTTTCTCATTGCATTTGAGGCCGAGCATGTAGGTCAAGTAGAAGTCAATGAAGGGGAGAAATATGTCGATGCCAATCCCTGGGGTTGAAGGGGGTGGCGGTGGACTAGAGGTGTGTGGTGATCAAATCGGACATGCAACTCCACCACCTCCTCCTTCCTTTTTTTCTTGGATCTGGAGCGATGACGTTGTTGGATTCGTGCGACCTCATGCATCTCCATCAGGTCGTGAAGGCGAGTTGCGCAAGTGCGGTAAGCCAGGAGACGCAGGGTCCGCCCCTATTCGAAGAGCCACCGCACTTGAGTCTTGCACAGAGGTAAGCATCTTCTCCTTTTTCATACCCTCGCTCTATGATGTTGTACACCCATGTTCGGGAAGTTGGCACAAACAACAATCGGATTTGCACATCGACTACTATACAGTTGGTCGGGGCAGTAGACGAAGTTTCGCATATCCCTGGCTGGGTAGTTGCAGTAGGAGGCCATCAACAAAAACTATACATCCACGAGTAGGTAGAAGTACCAAGTTTTGCGCTATGGGAGCCAACATTTGTACTATGAGAATCAAGTTTAGTGCAGTGAGAACCAACTTAGTAGGCTCTCCTTTCGTGATATCACTTGGCATAAAGTTCCCGTAAGTTGTCCACCATGACTACCAAGTTGACTAACATGTACCCTAAGTTTTCTATCATGACTAATGAGCACTCTTAACATCATCGAAAGTTTGACCTACAATAGTTTTCTGCGCCGTATGCAACTTAGTTTCCCATGTACAAAAGTTACGAACCATGGTATGCAACTTTTACAATGTTGTAAGCAATTGAGCATCATTGGGTAAGCAACCCCATAGTGATGTGTAGACCTTTTTTTGAGGTGGCTAACTTTCACAGTAGCATGGACAACTAATGGGCAATGGTATGCAATTGAGCATCACTAGTAGGCAGCTTCACTCAGTAATACTAAAGCTGGTTGTTGTACCACCAAAGTTAATTTTGAAAAAGTTAGTTGAAATATATCCAAACGGGTTCTATCTTTCGGAAAGGTGCATCATGCAGCCAAATTTGCATGATGTAGCATCAAAGTTGGTTTTCAAAAAAAATTCAGAAACATACCTAAATAGGATCTGGCTTTTGGAAAGTTGGTTGTTGTAGCACCAAAGTTGTAGCATGTAGCACCAAAGTTTTTTCAAAATTTTGTTGGAACATAAATGGGGTATAGCTTTTAGAAAGTTGGTTCATGTAGCATCAAAACATCATGTACCACCAAAGATGGTTTTGAAAAAGTTTGTCGAAACAAACCCAAACGGGGTCCAGCTTACGGAAGGTTAGTTGATATATAACCAAAATTGGGTCATGCAGTACCAAAGTTGGTTTTGAAATTTTCTGTCGAAACATAGCCAAATGGGGTCCATCATTCAGAACGTTTGTTGATATAGCGCCAAAGTTACATCACGTAGCACCAAAGTTGGTTTTCAAAAAGTTTGTCGAAACATACCCAAATGTGGTCCAGCTTTTAAGAAGTTGGTCGATGTAGCACCAAAGTTGCATCATGTAGCATCAAAGTTGGTTTTGTAATAGTTTGTGGCCCATTTTTGAGGAAGTCGACAAACTTTTTCAAAACCAACTTTGGTGCTACATCAACCAACTTCCTGAAAGCTGGATCACATTTGGCTATGTAGCAAAGTTGCATCATGTAGCACCAAAGTTGGTTTTGAAAAAGTGATAAACCTTTTCAAAACCAACTTTGGTGCTACATGATGCAACTTTTCAAAACCAACTTTGGTGCTACATGATGTTACTTTGGTGCTACATCAATCGAGTTTCTGAAAGTTGTACCACATTTGGGTATGTTTCGGCAAACTTTCTCAAACCAACTTTGTTGCTAAATGATGTAACTCTGGTGCTAGATCAACCAAATTTCCGAAAGCTGGACCCCATCCGAGTATATTTCGATAAACTTTTTCAAAACCAACTTTGGTGCTACATGGACCAAGTTTTGCGCTAAATCAACCAACCTTTCGAAAGTTGGACCCCATTTTGTTTAGACAAACTTTTTCAAAACAAAATTTGGTGCTATATGATGCAACTTTGGTGTTACACCAACCAACTTTTTGAAAGCTAGACCCAATTCGGTATGTTTCGACAAGCTTTTTGGAAACCAACTTTGGTGCTACATTATGCAACTTTGGTGCTACGCCAACCAAATTTCCCAAAGCTAGAAGTCATTTGGGTATGTTTTGGTATATTGAGGAAGTAATAGATGGAAATGCCAGTAATGGGTTTGCGCTAACTAGTGGAAAGATGTTATTAAAGTTTGTCGGGTCGTACCTTTCTTCATTAAACAACATAATTTGGGAACTGGTAGGGATGCTCGATTGCCTATGTATATGTATTAACTGTCTGGTTCATGGTCACATACTCAACCCATTGGTTGTTCTAGTGAAAACAACTATAAGTAGCTCTGTTAATGTATCGTAACCTACATATTATCACATATATCTATTGAGCACTAAAAGCGCGGCGGGCTCAGTGGGCTTAGACTTAGGTTGTGTCCACATCCCGGTGGGCTCGGCATGTGTGTGCGTGTGCGCCGACCTGGGATGCTACGAACGTGTAAGTGTTGAGAGGTCTAGATACCTAGGCGCCGCGGCAACGGTCTCCTACATCGTTATCCTAGATGTCACATTATTTTCAACTAATAACGACCGAATTCTCGTACACCTGATTTTAGAAGACCAAATTGTGCTGACGCCATTTCTTCACATTACCCTCGGGTGTTCTTCTCTTTCCACTGACCATAACATCAAGGTAAAAAAAATCAGAAAAAGAAAATGCGATGAATCTACAACATAGGAGTATGCTAATTCGGTCCTCCAATCCTTTCTCCATTTTTATCCATGATCTAGATAGATAGATAGATGACTCGCCCGATTATCAATTTTTGGCAGTAATAAAGTAATAACCTAGAGGATTAATTACTCAACATCACACCCAACAAACAACAACAGGCGAGATGGATGGATCGACCGCCCGAACGACAGAGCTACTTGTCGTCGGCTCCCGGCACCACCGGCGAAGTGGGCGCCGCGGGATCCTTGCCATCACCTTCCTGAACCGCCTTCCCCTTCTCCTCACGGGGGGCACCGACGGCGTGCAGGGTGCGGCCGAGCGCGTCAAGGCGATCGCCGGCGGCACGGGCGTCGGCGGGCCCGAGGCGCGCGGCGGCCATGTGGACGAGGTCCTCCGCGCGGTCGCAGCACTCGTGGAAGGCGTCGAGGCGGCGCTTGAGGTCCTCCACCGCGGCGGCGCGGCCGGGCTCGCGGACATGGGCTGCCGCGGCGTCCACCAGCGCGTCGTAGGCCGCTGCCATTGCGTCCACGGTGCTGTCCATCGCGATGCCGATGCGGGTGGCGGTTACCGGCCGCTGTTGTGTTGAGTCTCGATCCAGTGGTGCTTTATTTTTTAAACTGATCGAGTGGTGTTGTGTTGAGTCGATCGACTGGGCTCCCTTATATATACCCCTCCTGCTTTAATTTATGCTTTTTTTAAGTTTCAATTTGTGGTGTTTATCTCTTTATATGTATGACTAGTTATTAGTACTCTCTTATATTCTAAAAAAAATTAAATTAGTATTCACTCCGGTCCAAATTAATGCGACGCACACTTAGTACAATTTTATACTAAAGTTGTACTAAGTATATAATTAATTAGGATCGGATGGAGTAATATATTTCTACATGATTTCTTCTTGCGAGAATATCTTCATGCATGTCAAGAATTAAATTGGTGCTACATTATGTGGACGGATTTTGTTTTCTTTTGCGAGAAAACTTTTGATCTATTTATCTTCAATTACATCAGTACAACGACCACCAGAAATAATAAAAAATTATATTTGAATTCATAGACCACCTAGCGACGACTACAAGAACTGAAGCGAGGCGACGGCGCGCCATCTTCATCGCCCCTTCCTCGTCGGAGTCCTTTACAGAAGATAATTTTGGAAACTAATTTTGCGCAAATATATTAGTATACAATGTTCGTGCCACAGAAAACAACACCCTCAGCGAAATTCTTATTATGACTAGCTATTGGTATCTTTTCATACTCCGAGAACTACATTTGGCGCTACATTATGTTGATGTATTTACTATTATGGCTAAATGTAGAAATTAATGTTGTGTCAGAGACACCATTTGTGCCAAAAAAAAACACCCCTGACCCAACTAATATTGCATCAAATTCTTTTTCCAAAATCTGAATCATGCAGCTCCATGGTCCTGACGTGGCGACTGCAAGCGCTACACGACACACGAGCACAGATCAGTAAAACGTTGCTCCATCCCTTTGATATCTCTCTCCCAGAAAAAACACATCCGCCTTTTCTCGGTTCGTTCCTTACCATATACCCTTCTGCCTCGTTCGTATCTGATCCCCTTTCTCGTTCCATTGATGCCGAGCATGAAGGTCAAGTAGGAGCCGATGAAGGGGACGAGCATGTCGATGACAACGCTTGGGGGTTGAAGGGGGTGGCAGTGGACCAGAGGAGTGCGATGAGCAGATCAGACGTGGAGACACTAGCTCGCCGGACCAGCAGCTCCACCACCTCCCCCTTCCTTTTTTTGGATCTGGAGTGACGTCATCGTCGGCTTCGTGCGACCTCATGCACGTCCATCAGCTCGTGATGAGGAGTGGCACATGGGCAGTCATCCAGGAGACGCAGGGTCCGCCCCTAGTCGAAGAGCCACTGTATTGGAGTAACACAAAAAGGTAAGTGGTCATCTCCTTTTCATCCTCTCCCTCGATGATGTTGTACACCCATATTTAATTAGGAAGTCAACACAAAAAAAACCGAATTTGCGCATCGACTACTTGACAGTTGGCCGGGCAGTAGACGAAGTTCCGCATCTCACTGGCAAGGTAGTTGCAGTAGGAGGCCAGCAGCGACAACTATACATCCATGAGTTGGCAGCAGAACCATTTTTTGTGCTATGGTAGCCAACATTTGTACCATGAGAACCAACTCTTAGTAGGCTCACCTTTCATGATATCAATTGGCATAAAGCTCTCGTAAGTTGACCACCATGACTACCAAGTTAACAAACGGCTAGTTCTTTTGCTGACTCTACCCAGCTTATTCTAGAAGCCCAACCAAAAATATATTTTTACTAGCGGCTAGTAAAAATATATTTTTGGTTGGACTTCTAGAATAAGCTGGGTAGGGGTAGCTTATTCTAGAAGCCCAGAAAAGCCATCAAAAGAACTGGCCCTAACATGTAACCTAAGTTGCATATCATGACTAATGAATAGTCTAATATCATCTAAAGTTTCACCTAAAATATGTAGTTTTCTGCGCCGTATGTAACTTAGTTACCCAGGTAGACAAGTTAGGAACCATGATATGTAACTTTTACAATGTTGTAGGCAACTGAGCATCACCGGGGTAGGCGACCTCATAGTGATGTGGAGACCTTTGTTTTTAAGGAGGCCAAAATTCATAGTAGCATGGAAAACTAATGGGCAACGGTATGCAAATCAGCATCACTAGTAGGCGACTTCACTCTGTAGTACTAAAGCCGGTTGTTGTACCACCAAAGTTGTGCCAAGTAGCACCAAAGTTAGTTCTGACAAAGTTGGTTGAAACATACCCAAATGGGTTCTATATTTCGGAAAGGAGCATCATACAAACCCAAAGTTGTATCATGTAGCACCAAAATTGGTTTTCAAAAAGTTTTTTGAGATATACCAAAATGGGGTATGCCTTTTGGAAAGTTGGTTGCTGTAGCACCAAAGTTGCATCATGTAGCATCAAAGTTGGTTTTCAAAAATTTGTCGGAACATACCAATTGGGGTCTAACTTTCGGAAAGTTGGTTGATTTGGCATCAAAGGTGCATCATGTACCACCAAAGATGGTTTTGAAAAAGTTTGTGGAAAACAGTCCAAACGGGGTCCATCTTTCAAAAGGTTACTTGATGTAGAACTAAAGTTGGGCCATGTAGTACCAAAATTGGTTTTGAAAAAGTTGTCGAAACATACTTAAATGGGGTCCAATTTTTGGGAAGTTTGTTGGTGTAGTCCCAAAGTTACATGAGGTAGCACCAAAATTGGTTTTGAAAAAGTTTTCCGAAACATACCCAAATGTGGTCCAACTTTCAAGAAGTTGGTTGATGTGGAACCAAAGTTGCATCATGTAGCACCAAAGTTGGACTTTTGCAAAATCAACTTTGGTGCTCCATCAACAAACTTCCAGGAAGTTGAACCACATTTGGCTATGTAGCACCAAAGTTGGTTTTGAAGAAGCGATAAACTTTTTAAAAACAAACTTTGGTGCTACATGATGCAAGTTTTCAAAACCAAATTTGGTGCTATATGATGCAACGTTGGTGCTACATCAACGAACTTTCTTAAAGCTGGACCCCATTTGGGTATGTTTTGACAAACTATTTCAAAACCAAGTTTGGTGCTAAATGATGTAACTTTGGCGCTACATCAACCAACTGTTCATAAGTTGAACCCCATCTGGATATGTTTCGATAAACTTTTCAAAAACAAATTTGGTAGTACATGGACTAAGTTCGGTGCTACATCAACCAACCTTTCGAATGTTGGACCCCATTTAGGTTTTTTTCGACAAACTTTTTCAAAACAAACTTTGGTGCTACATGCATGATGCAACTTTGGTGTTACATCATTCAACTTTTCCAAAGCTGGACCTCGTTTGGGTATGTTTCGACAAACTTTTTGAAAACAAACTTTGGTGCTACGTCAACCAACTTTCCCAAAGCTGGACCCCATTTGGGCATGTTTTGGGATATCGAGGGAGCAATAGATGAACATGTCAGCAAATGGGTTTAACTAACTAGTGGAAATATGTTACTGAAGTTTGTGGGATTGCACCTTTCTTCATTAAACAACACAATCAGGGAACTTATAGGGACGCTCGATTTCCTATTTTGTGAATGTAGTAAGTTTCTGGTTCAATATCGCACAATCAGCCCACTCGTTGTTCTAGAGAAACAACTACTAAAAGCGCATACATTAAGTTGCCTTCTTGAAGTACCATAATCTACATATTCTCACATATATTGATTGAACACCAAAGGCATGTACAATTGAAAGAGACGACATTATAATAGAAATTCCCAAAAACCAAAAATACTCAAACATCAATCTAATGTACAACCTTTTACACGTCTCCCTCTGAAATCTAGCTATGTTCTGCCACAGCAGGAGCCCTGGCACCGACAACCGCCATAGCTTCCCCTACAACCATTGCTGCGGTCTTATCTTCCGCAGCGGCCAGACCGGCACCGACATCCCTAATAACCCCTGATACGTCTCCAACGTATCTACTTTTCCAAACACTTTTGTCCTTGTTTTGGACTCTAATTTGCATGATTTGAATGAAACTAACTCGGACTGACGTTGTTTTCAGCAGAACTGCCATGATGTTGTTTTATGTGTAGAAAAGAAAAGTTCTCAGAATGTCCTGGAAAGCCACAGAGGCACTTTTTGGAATTAATAAGAAATTTTGGCGAAAGAATCAGTGCCAAGGGGCCCACAGGTTGTCCACGAGACAGGGAGGGCGCCCCCCCTAGGGCGCGGCCTCCTATCTCGTGGCCCCCTGGACCTTCACCGACCTCAACTCCAACTCCATATATTCATGTTCGGGGAGAAAAAAATCAGAGAGAAAGTTTCATCGCGTTTTACGACACGGAGCCGCCGCCAAGCCCTAATCTCTCTCGGGAGGGCTGGTCTGGAGTCCGTTCAGGGCTCTGGAGAGGGGGATTCGTCGCCGTCGTCATCATCAACCATCCCCCATCACCAATTTCATGATGCTCACCGCCGTGCGTGAGTAATTCCATCGTAGGCTTGCTGGACGGTGATGGGTTGGATGAGATTTACCATGTAATCAAGTTAGTTTTGTTAGGTTTGATCCCTAGTATCCACTATGTTCTGAGATTGATGTTGCTATGACTTTGCTATGCTTAATGCTTGTCACTAGGGCCCGAGTGCCATGATTTCAGATCTGAACATATTATGTTTTCATGAATATATGTCTGTTCTTGATCCTATCTTGCAAGTCTTTAGTCACCTATTATGTGTTATGATCCGAGAACCCCGAAGTGACAATAATCGGGATACTTCTCGGTGATGACCGTAGTTTGAGGAGTTCATGTATTCACTATGTGTTCATGCTTTGGTCCGGTTCTCTATTAAAAGGAGGCCTTAATATCCCTTAGTTTTCGTAAGGACCCCGCTGCAATGGGAGGGTAGGACAAAAGATATCATGCAAGTTCTTTTTCATAAGCACGTATGACTATTTACGGAATACATGCCTACATTACATTGATGAATTGGAGCTAGTTCTATATCACCGTATGTTATAACTATTGCATGAGGAATCACATCCGACATAATTATCCATCACTGATCCATTGCCTACGAGCTTTTCACATATTGTTCTTCGCTTATTTACTTTTCCGTTGCTACTGTTACAACTACTCCAAAACCCAAAAACATTTATCTTTACTTTTGCTACCGTTACCTTTATTATCATACCACTCTTGCTACTAAACACTTTGCTGCAGATACTAAGTTATCCGGGTGTGATTGAATTGACAACTCAAGTGCTAATACTCAAGAATATTCTTTGGCTCCCCTTGTGTCGAATCAATAAATTTGGGTTGAATACTTCATCCTCGAAAGCTGTTGCGATCCCCTACACTTGTGGGTTATCAAGACTAATTTCTGGCGCCGTTGCCGGGGAGCATAGCTCTATTCTCTGAGTCACTTGGGATTTATATCTGTTGATCACTATGAAGAACTTGAAAGACGCCAATACCAAGATTTTGCCCTCAACTACGACGGGAGGTAAGGAACTGCCATCTAGCTCTGCACTAGATTCTCCTTCCGTTATTAGTAGGCTTGCGACACCTAAACCTGCTACTGCTATGAATTCTGATATGTCGCATGTTATTGATGATGCCACTTCTGCTATGCATGATGAAACTACTTATGTGCGTGATACTACTTTGCCATTAGGTGAATTTCTTGATTAACAACTTGCTAGAGTTAGGGGAAATGAAAATATTGAAGATACTATTGATGATAGTGATGATGAACGTTCCCCCAATGATTATGTATTGCATGTTGTTCATAAGGGTTATGTTATGAATGAAGAAGTTGCTAGGAAAATTTTTGCTTGCAATGATAGATCTGATCTTAAGAAATTATTAGCTAAATGGAAGCAGCAGTTTCTTAATGCTAGAATGAAACCCGATCCTTCTTTTGCTACTTCACCTATCTGTGTTACTGATAAGGATTATGAATTCTCTGTTGATCCTGAGATTATTACTTTAGTTGAATCTGATCCTTTTTATGGCCTTGAATCTGAAACTATTGTGGCACATCTTATCAAGTTGAATGATATAGCCACCCTGTTTACTCATGATGAAAGATCTCGCTATTTTTATATCCTTAAGATATTTCCGTTCTCATTAAAGGGTGATGCTAAGACTTGGTATAATTCTCTTGCTCCTGGTTGTGTGCGTAGTCCCCAGGATATGATTTATTACTTCTCTACTAAATATTTCCTTGCTCATAAGAAACAAGCTGCCTTGCGGGAAATATATAATTTTGTGCAAATCAAAGAAGAGAGTCTCCCACAAGCTTGGGAGAGGCTTCTCCGGTTACTTAATGCTTTGCCTGATCATCCTCTTAAGAAAAATGAAATACTTGATATCTTTTATAATGGACTAACCGATGCTTCCAAGGACTACTTGGATAGTTGTGCTGGTTGTGTTTTCAAGGAAAGAACAGTCGACGAAGCTGAAATATTACTGAATAATATGTTGACTAATGAAAATAATTGGACTCTTCCCGAGCCAGTTCCTGAAGTAATTCCTGAACCAATTGAGCCAACTCCTGAGTCTATTCCTAAACCCACTCCGAAGAAGAGAGGTGTTTTATTTCTCAGTCCTGAAGATATGCAAGAGGCAAAGAAATCAATGAAAGAAAAAGGTATTAAAGCTGAAGATGTTAAGAATTTACCACCTATTGAAGAAATATATGGTCTTAATTTACCGCCTGAAGAAACACATTGTCTTGATAACCCGACACAGGTAGTAAAGGTAAATTCTCTCTATGGATATAATAAAGTTGAAATACCCTCTACTAAATTTCATAGCCCATGCTTAGATGAATTTGATGACTTTATGGCTAGACAAGAAAGTTTTAATGCTTATGTTGGTAGAGAGTTAAAGAATAATGCTTTCGAGATAGGACGTGTAAGTGATAATCTGACTAGAGTTAAAGATGAACTTCAGCGTGTTAGCAAATATGCTTCTATGATTGCAGATCTGAACCTATTATGTTTTCATGAATATATGTGTGTTCTTGATCCTATTTTGCAAGTCTATAGAAACCTATTATGTGTTATGATCCGACAACCCCGAAGTGACAATAATCGGGATACTTCTCGATGATGACCATAGTTTGAGGAGTTCATGTATTCACTATGTGTTAATGCTTTGGTCCAGTTCTCTATCAAAAGGAGGCCTTAATATCCCTTAGTTTCCGTAAGGACCCTGCTGCAAAGGGAGGGTAGGACAAAAGATGTCATGCAAGTTCTTTTCCATAAGCACGTATGACTATTTACGGAATACATGCCTACATTACATTGACGAATTGAAGCTAGTTCTATATCACCCTATGTTATAACTATTGCATGAGGAATCGCATCCGACATAATTATCCATCACTGATCCATTAACTACGAGCTTTTCACATATTATTCTTCGCTTATTTACTTTTCCGTTGCTACTGTTACAACTACTAAAAAACCCAAAAACATTTATCTTTACTTTTGCTACCGTTACCTTTATTATCATACCACTCTTGCTACTAAACACTTTGCTGCAGATACTAAGTTATCCAGGTGTGGTTGAATTGACAACTCAACTGCCAATACTCAAGAATATTCTTTGGCTCCCCTTGTGTCGAATCAATAAATTTGGGTTGAATACTTTACCCTCGAAAGCTGTTGCGATCCCCTACACTTGTGGGTTATCAACCCCTCATCCAGCAACAGATCTATGGTCCGGACAATCTAGGTCGTTGGGATGACGAATTAGTGGTAGACCAAGATCTGGAGCGGGGGGGGGGGGGGGGTCAGAAAGGAGCTCCTGGCCAAGATTCGACGCTGCTACGAGTGGGTGAAGATCGTCGACGAAGGCTTCTTCTTCGTCCTACTATATCCAGTCTCAAACATCATCGTCAGTGAAGCAATCACCAAAACCAAGCTAGCGGTGGCGGTCGTGGTGGAGGAGGAAGACACGGACTCACCAGCGGAGGAGTCACCAAGGCAAACGCCGATACTGCGGCGCATTTTTGAGGGGTCACTGGACGGCGTCGTCGCCTTCCTGGTGTCCCTCTTTCCCTACCTCACCAACCATAGGGCCGCCTGATATCTCAACATACTTGCACATTATGCATGCATGGTGGTATTTGTGTTTTCTCACTGCAACCCAAGTACAAGTAAGAAAGGTATTTGTCTTCTTGTATTACTTCCAGGCGATGATTTACCACTACATGATAATTGCCGACAAGCAGAACGTTGATGCTGAGATCATAACAAGCCCATGTTGTTCCTCTTCAATGTCATCATTGTTTCTCGCTGCGGCCTTCCGATCTCCTAGATGCTCCTCCTTGAAAACATATGTCTACATGGTGGCGTCCATGTTCAAGTATGCATCAACCAAACAGGCATGCTTATATTGTCTTGCAGGTGTGTCCCCCGCGCATACGCGGCACAATTGTGTTGTACCACAGTGGCATTATGCCTAGATGGCACAACCTAACCATATAACATGTGTGTGTTCTTCTATATGGAAGCAAAATTCTGATCATCATTAGAAGCAAATACTAATTTTCTTTAGAAGCAAATTCTATTCTTTGTTGGAAAGCAATGGCGATAGAAACAAATATTTGTTCGTTAGAAGCAAATTCTATTTTGTTTGGAAGCTGCCCTATTATATGTTCGAAAGTGGAAGCAATGTTGATAGAAGTAGATATTTTTCACTTGGAAGCAATTTAATGCTCACATATTTTGGAAACACAATACTAGAAGCAATGTACGTTCGAAGCATGCACTCCCCTTCGTGCTAACAAGCAAAATGTCCTTGGTAGTTGGTAGGAAGCAAAAGAAGTTACTCCCTCTGTAAAGAAAATATAAAAGCATTAAGATGACTAAAGTTTGCCACAATCAGTAACAAAATTTCCCTCATATGGATGCAAGCTCGAATAATTTTGGGAACGATTTATATATGCTTAATATAAGGAAGCATATATAGTAGTACTACACAAGGCATGGAACCATGGAGTTATTATTAGTAGGTTCCTTTAATCCGATGTTAGGTTCCTATACTAGAAATCTTGAAAGCTGAATCGGCGAGCATTTATATTATAATAGAAAAAAAAATCCCATGTAATTTAGATACATTAAAACCGAGCACTATTCCAGCCCTCTCAGGCCATTAGTGCTTTTGACCGTTGGATTTGCACTTCTAAACATTTTTGGCCGTTTGATCAAAGTCTTAGCGCTGGAATGGGCAGCTGCTCCCGCAACAAAACTGAAGGCATTTGGTTAACTGGGCCTGGCTCTGCCTTGAAGCCCATTTAGACCTCACGTGGTGGAACACGAACCATCCTTTCGTTTCGACGAGTTCTACCTCTCTCTTTCTCACCTCCCCATCCCTAACCGCGCTTGGCGGCGGCGGTGGCGAAACGCCCCCCTCCAGGCTCCAGGCTCCATGTGAGCTCTCTCTCTTGTCTCAAAAAAAAAAATGTGAGCTCTCTCTCCCCTCCCTCTCTCTCTCTGCGCTGGTGAACAACACCGCGGATCAGGATCACAACAGCGTGTGCCCCTTCGTCATCACGGTGGCGCGCGTTCTCCTCTCATGACCAAGGCAAAAAACCAATCTTGTATGCGAGCAGGTCGTCAGTTCGTCACACCACCGCATCGGAATGTCCCCAGATTCCTCCATCTGGTTATTGTGTTAAGAAAAATAAAATAGCCTAAAGGTTCGGATATTAAATCCATGATTCGCCAATATACTCTTAGGACGGAAGATTATGTTCTCCACCTAATATCCATCTGAATGGTATATACACGTACTACTGAATTTTGTAGGTTGGGCAAAGTCACATACTCAAAAGATTGAAACCTTGGTTTATTCATGGTACAGGATATCAATTTGCATCATGGTACTATCTATGCATATGTTCTATGAGAAGCTGGTCAGTATGTTTTCTTGATATCCCATCTCTTATGTGTACTTACTTAAATAATTTACTTGGTAATATTTCCCTTTTCCAAGATCAGAAGTGTGCACTTACATTAGGGGATAATATGTTTGTAGCTTTACTTTAGACAAAGCAATCTCACATGAAGTCTCCCGTTTGTTTAATTACAAACTCCAATAACATTCCTCTAATACAGTGTGCAGCAACTGGAATGAACTTGGGACAAGGAAAAGAGATATCCACGCTGAGAAGCCATATAGTTTAGTTGTCTGAGAAGTTGAGGTAATATTATATGCATCTTCTGCCAGTTAAGGCCTTTTTACGCTGGTTTTACTTGCTTTATATAATTTTCTCAATCTCAATTCTTAATTTCTGGCACAGCTTTTAAAAGAAACAGTAAAAATGACACATGGAAATTTTCAATGTGAAAATAAAAGGCAGTATGAAACATGATGAACTACCACAAAAAATTGTACGCCAGGGACAAGGAAAACATGCTACTCCTTTATATCCAGTTAATCCATTGTGAATTCCTATCTTTGTCTAGATTTACCATGCCCTGATCATAGACCTGTTTCAATTTGCTTCACTTCTGCATTTTATTCCATGTGGTTAATTTGTAGCGCCGCAGCCTTGTTCAGGCAGGCATTGAAGGGGCAGCTGGGCAGCGATGCGGCATGGTGGGCAATTGGAGTACGTCTACCGGTATTCATGCGAGGAGTAATGTTGTCGTTGCTAAAAATCCATTAACGCCAATGGAGGCCTGCCACTCGCCGGCCTGCTCCCAGCCTCCATTATTCAGCACTCCCAGGGGCACCCCTCCCGCATCCCCCGACCTTGAGCTTGACGGCGGCGCCCACCACTACTCACCATCATCCTACCGCACTAACGTCCAAGAGGGCCGCTACACTTCTGACATAGCTCCATGCTGCCAATGGCGTTTGATTCAGTTATAGCATCATGGCAGGCTGCAGGGCTTCTCTGGCCACCACGAGCCCTACTGCCACCAGATCAGACACCGCAAGGCATATATCCAGAGGGGATGCAATTCTAAAGGTATTACATACAACTCTATTTCACGCCCCCACCCCGGGTCTTTGCCCTCCTGCTGCTTCATCCACCTTCTCTTAGAGCAGTCCACCTAAGAAGTACGTCTAGAATTTGTCGGGGCAGCGAAGTGTTGTGTTTGCCAGGATATGTGTGGTTCTTGTTTCTGCATATATCTCTTATTTTTCTCTTCTGTTACATTTACTCGATATAATTTGTTTTCTGTACATTGGGCATAAAGTATTTATGTGCTGCAGATTAAGTAGAGGCCTTCATTTGTTCAGTTCTTATTCCCCATGTTGTTGGTTCTGCAAAGATTGGGAGGATAAGCATTGCACACGTTTCAGGTTTTCTTCAGGCCTAAAACGTCGAACTAAATGTCATTATTTTTGATAAACTAAATATCATTTGGAATTTGCATAAAAATCTTGCTGCATGTGACAAGTTTGAAGCTGGGCTATGCAAATGTCTGGACATGATTTTCTTTGCATGAGCTTTTATGCCACTTCTACTCCAATCTGCTCACTGAAAGCATGGTAGTAATTTTTGAGCCATAGTACACAATGGAATCGAATCAGATGTTGGAAGATTTCGTGTACCCGTGCAAAAATTCGTATGGAACTTAGTAAACACAGTGCGGCGAGGAGTTGTGATGCTTAACAGAGGGTGGAGCGCGTTGCAAGAATCAGCTAAGGTGGCGTTTGGTTCGCGGGCAAGGTTAAGTTGGCTAAGGATGTCCTCAACCACGTGGTTGGGGATAGCCAATTTTCGTTGTTTGGTTGGGAGGGACGGGGTAGGTTGGATAGCCACATTTTATTGTTTGGATAGCAGCAGTTCCATAACAACGTTGATTTTTTCAACTTCATAGTCCAAAGCCAGACAAGTTGCAACTACTTACATAGTCCAACTGTTAATGACGTTATGAGTATTAAGTACCGGATTCCATCTCTTATTGCATGCCATGATTCAACATAATTCACTTCAGTAACATACACGAGCAAACAGGTTGAACCATCTCTCCTCTGTAAACAAGCAGAACTAGAGAAGTGAACAAGCTGCAGTTCAGAGAGTGGAATAGATCAAAGAGTGGAATTTCAGAGAGGGGAATCGGAGCATGGAGAATAGTGAGGACAGGGTAATTCGCAGCCTAGCACTTGGATATAAGGCAAGATAGGACGTTGGCGAATCCTCCCAAGCAGCCGTCCCCGTTGCATGCCCCAGCGGCCCAGCCGCCGTCGCCGTCGCTATGCGCCTGAGCTGTAGCCTCCACCGGCCGGCGTCGCTCGGCTGCCGCCACCAGTGACCGAGAAAGTGAGGACAGCAGGGGTACAGAGATGGGTTTCGTTGGGGAGAGGCGATTCAGCGGAAAAAACGTTTCACGTGCGACGCGAGCGAGGCGAAGCGCATGGCTGCCCTCATCCGGCATATTTCGGCGGCTCTGGTTAACCAGTTTTTAGAGGAATATTCCCAGCATCTTGGCTATCCCCATCCTTTGCTGCCTACAAACCAAACGATTGGCATCCTTCAAAAAACTAGCTATACCCATCCCACCTATGGATAGCCATTGAACCAAACGGTCCCTAAGTTCTCTTCCTTACAAGAAGGACCAGTCATGGAGATGGGCCCTTATATCTGGTACACGGAGTTGGAGCTTCTAAAACACTAGGAAAGGGAGTGCAATGCTTCAAAACAGTCGATTATGAATCTAAAGAGTTTTAGGATGGGGATGAACCAAGTGTTAATCCAATAGTAGTATGTATAATGAGCTTAATGATGATTATTATTGTGCCTCAAGTTATTTTCCTTGTGATACATTTACACAGGATGAACGTATCAATTGATACCAGCAAGAAGTCCTGGTTAGGAAAAAATCACTATGCATCATAGAATGCTTCGGCTAATTATATTTGTAAGGCAATTAAGTACTGCCACTACTAAATTGTATTTTCTTTTTATTGTCGATGTCATTCTTCATGTAGTTACCATGGAAAACTCATTTGTTACACTTATTTACTCACATCTTTCATGTAGTTTGTAATAATTACTTGAAGGCAAATTTGTAATCGCACTCGCTGTTTTTTTAGATCTTTCAGTACTTGTCCTAATTCGACACTACACTTAGACCTCCTAAGCCAAAAGAGGCCACGATCTATCACAAGACATGTATAAACCATCCTAATTCAAAGCATATACATTTGAAAGCCAAGCTCAAACCAAGTATATTGACCTCATAAGAAAGAAAGAAAAAGCTCAACACACTACTTCTTGATAACCTATCAGATTCTTCTTGAATTAAATACCATTATTTTTTAAATGAAGCAAACAAGCACAAGCTACAATACTTCAAAGCATTCCCAACAAATATATACAATTTACTTTATATTTTTATCATAATTAAGAGACAAAATAGACGGGCGCAGCAACGCGCGCCATCAACGATCTAGTATAGCCTTATAATAAGCAATACGTACGTACAAGGAAGCCCTCAATCAGCGGGAATAGCTACCACGTCTCACGGTCTCAGGCGGGGCTTCAGCAACAAGTTCATCTGCTTCAGAAAAATAGAGGGCCGCCGCCGCCGCCGACCACCACGCACCTCCCACCTTGATCCCACCGAAATCTAGCTATGTCGATCCGCCGCAGCAGGAGCCCTGGCACCGGCGGCAGGCGCCTTTGCTGCGGCCTTAGCTTCGGCAGCGGCCAGACCGGCACCGGCACCGGCATCCCTGATGACTCCACCATAATCCAGCAACGGATCTATGGTCCGGAGAATCTAGATCGCTGGGACGACGAACTAGCGGCGGACGAAGATCTGGAACGGGGAATCGGCAAGGAGCTCCTTGCCAAGATCCAGCGCTGCTACGAGCGGGTGAAGATCGTCGACGAGGGCTTCTGCTTCGGCCTACTAGATCCGGTCTCCAACATCGTCGTCAGCGAAGCAATCGCCCAAACCAATAAGCTGGCGGTGGCGGCGGAGGAGGAAGAGGAGGACGGTCGTCGACGGCCGATACTCCGGTGCATTTTCGAGCGGTCGCTGGACGGCCTCGTCGCCTTCCTGGTGGCCCTCTTCCCCTACCTCACCAACTACAGGGCCGTGTGGTACCTCAACAAGGCCGATCTGGACCCCCTCGTGGCCGCCGGCCTCGTCGTCAAGCACCGCGGGATGGAGCGGACCTTCGGGTTTATGTCTCACACCACCGCGGCGGCCGTCGGAATGGCGCTCAGATGCGCCGCGGCCGTCGCACAACACCCCAACCCGCGCAAGTTTGCTCTGGGGTGGAAGCTGCTGTCCCCTTGTCTCTGCAGGGTCTCCGCCCTGCTTTCACCACCCTACGCCGCCCGAGACCCCGCTCTGATCATCGACATCTGGTCACTGCTTGAGCAACCTGAACCTAAACCTGCTCGGCTTGTCCTGGAGGAAGCCTGGGGGCTTGCCTCTAAACGCCATGGCAGCAACATGAAGAACCATCCGGAGATGAAGATGCTGCAAGTGCCGCTGCTGCCGACTCTGAGGCGTGTGCTTCTCGCCACCATCCATGGATACTATCTGGAGGCTCTTGCCTGGCTGCCCAAGGACAAGCTGTGCTCCTACCAGTACCATTACAGCTTGCTCCACGCCGGCCAGTGCTACGGGCCGCTGGACCCCGTCTCCAACATCATCGTGAATACCCTCTGGTATGCCCAGGCCTACCCTCTAACGCTAGAGAAAAATATGGAGATCGAGGCCATCAGCACCAGAGCCCTGCTGCGGATCGCACTCCGATCCCTATATGGCCTCATCTCCTTCCTCTGCACACGCCACCCCGCCCTCACGCCGGGCGAGGCCATGCAACGACTGCAGCTGGCCGGGGCCTATCTCCAAAAGGCCGATGATCGCGATCACGATGGTGGCATCGAAGAAGCCTACGCGGCTGCTGCCAATGCCGCACGCCACCCGAAACCTCTTGAACAGGCCCAATTCCTCGGACCATCTAATTCCATGCTGAAAGGCTTCTCGGATCTCCTCGAGCACAATGAACCTTCCAACGTCCGCCCATTGTTTCCGGGCTACTTCCAAGCTCTTGCCAACTGCAAACCTGCACAAGAAACAAAAAACACCAACGTGTTAGGCCCGTGGGCTTACAATGATGTAATGAGAACGATAGGCAGCTTCTGGAACCAGCACAACAGCGCCGTGGGAATGGCAAAATATGCAATCGAAATGTACAACAAGAAACTCCTGGTAATTTGCTTGCTCTTTTACACATATCGACTTGATCACCAAAACAATCTGCAACAACTTGATTGCTTGCAGGTACAACCCAGCTACGAGGTCCATGTTGTCTGCGGTGTCAACGAGTCCGTGGGTGGCCATGCGAACCCAACGAAGCCCTTCGATGGCACGTGCCGTTGCTCCCACATCAACTTCCTCGCCACCCGAACTACAGCAGGCACATCTCCAGAGCTCTTCTTTGCCGAGTGTAGCAACATCGGCTCTAAGGAGGTGCTGTTGTGCTGCCCTGTGGCTATGCCACTTCCAGGCACTGGTATGATGCTATCTATGTATCGTCTAACTTTGCACTCTGTCATCAATTAGTCTCAGTCGATGCTATATCCGTGAGATCTTACATTGAGAACCGTGCAAAAAAAAATTCTTCAGTTTTTTCTCTCGCTTGATGTTATGTCACTTGATTGAGACTTGATTAAATCTCACCCGTATAATAAAGTCCGCGTCTGTGTGTATGCATGGCAGAGCAAGTCCGTTGCCTTTACTGTGAGTCGAGAGGGAGGACCATCGTGCACCCGACCAAGGAGAGTTTCCTGGGGCGTGACAAAGAGTTTGAGAAGATGCTCTGCGGTGAAAGACAACGCGCCAACAATGAAATGATCTCTGACAGCTACTATATAACCTTGCGTTTGGATAATCTGGAGGAGGACCGAATCTACAGCGATTACAGCTGCGACAGTGGACTCCAAGAGGACGTGCCATTGCCTGAGATAAACTAAGCACATGAAAACCACCATGTATTAGTACTCATTAGTAGTAACCTCTGTCGTCATATGTCATTCCATCTAGAACCTTTATACTACTCTAATTAGTCAACTGTCGGATCGATGCTGAACATTTGATCGATGCTTAAGCTGCCTGCCTGAAGTTTTGGTTCATTCTAGCCAACATATTTCAGGTGGTGTGGGTATTGTTTCTTCCAGTTTGGGACCAAGTTGAGGCAAATCTGTTTTAATTTTTGTCTCTCAGAGGGTAGTAGTAGTACCTTGATTCGGTTAAGTGGAGTTACGTCCTGGATATCCTCCAACGCATGGGGTTCCCCGCCAGGTTTCGTGCTTGGATTGTTGCCCTTTTAACAACAGCATCATCTCGCATCCTTCTCAATGGGCTACCCGGCCCACCGATCAAGCACGACTGCGGGTTTCGATAGGGGGACCCCATATCCCCCCTCCTCTTTGTCATTGCGGTTGACCCACTGCATAAAATCCTTGACTTGGCAACGCGGAAAGGCCTTTCTTCATTAGATTCGTGGGCGGGGGGCTATGGTGAGAACCTCTCTCTATACAAATGATGCGGCGGTCTTTGTGGCCCCTATCAAGCAGGACATTGATAACCTTGCCTCGATCTTGAGAGGCTTTGGTGAGGTTACGAGCTTCTGTTCCAACTTCCACAAAAGCTCGGTGGTGCCAATTCGGTGCAACAACCTCAACCTTGGGCACATACTTGGGAGTATGCCGGCAACTCGGACAACCTTCCCGGTGAAATACTTAGGCCTACCACTCTCGGTGTGGCAACTCAAGAAGCTCGGTGGTGCCAATTCGGTGCAACAACCTCAACCTTGGGCACATACTTGGGAGTATGCCGGCAACTCGGACAACCTTCCCGGTGAAATACTTAGGCCTACCACTCTCGGTGTGGCAACTCAAGAAGGTGGATTTCCAATATCTTGAAGACAAGGTGGCTGGCTAATTGGTTACTTGGGAGGGCCAAAACATCACAACCATTGACCACACGGCGCTAGTCAAGTCAGTATTATGCTCCCAAGAGGTGTTCTCCATTATGCCTCTCATCGTACCACCTAGCACTCTTCATAACCTAACCAAGATTCAAAGAGCTTTTCTTTGGTCTGGCGCGGACAAGACGGCGGGAGCGAAATGCATGGTCAATTGGGATATGGTTTGTAGGCCGAAGGAGTATGGTGGACTTGGGGTGCAAAGTAAATAAAAATAGAAGGAGTATGGAGTACAAATCTAAATTATGGGAACATAGCATGCATGTCTATTTTTGTCTGTCTTTTTTTAGGGGTCAATAACTCCTTATTTGATCTCCACAAAACGTGCGAAATCCGGAGGATTTAGCAGCCAAATATGGCGTCCTGAATCAAACGAACTGGAGGCTCGTGCAGGATCGTGAGCCTGTGTGTTCATTTCCCGCTTCTCATGCCCAGGAGACATCGTCGAAATCTTCAAACTTCGTGATGTCTTGAATAAGGCCAACTCCAACAGTGCGAACCAAACGGAAGTCAGTTTTGATATATTTTTTTTGTCTGTTTAGATCGGCTAAAGGGGCGGCATCCGGCTGCCTCTGCTCTATACTGGCGGTGTGCCGAATCGGTCGACGCATTTCGTCCACGCGCCCAAAATGTTTTTGTAAGCTAACTATCTAAATTCAGGGCCAGCGACCATAGTTCATGCCGGCGTCCGGCGTACGTTCCATCAGCCGATATACATGCTAGCCTACAAAAAAAAATATCACAACTCATGCTAGCACACTTGCCAACGGCCGGCACATTTGCCAGCACACAATGTTGGCGTCAGTGAAAGGTTGCATCCACTCTGGGCCGTCGTCATTGCGGAGCGGCCGCTCTACAGCGGCATGAATGCGGGAAGCGTCGGACGGGAACACAAGCGGGCGAGGGAGGGGGTTTTGGATGGGCCAGGGTAGTCAGGAGCAGGCTTGGCAGCGCTCCGGACGCTCGCAAAATACATCCCGCCCCCCTCCGCGCCACCGTTTGTCTCCGGTTTACAAAGGAAAGTGCGTCCGAACCAGCCCTGCGGACCGATATATGACCGTGTTGGATGACAGAACACGTCCGAATCGTTCGATCCGGACTTTTGCGGGCGGTTTAAGGGTCGGCACTGGGATGCCATAAGAGCTGACTCAAGTTTGTACAAGGAGAGACGAAGTATTTTGTAATATAGCTTATCTGTCTGCGGGGCATCGTTAGTGTACCAGTACCAACTTTTTGAAACTGGGTGAAAAATACACGTTTCTTCCCTAAACTCCCTGGCGCACTACTCCCTCTGTTTTTATTTAGAGTTGAGTGAAGTCAAATTTCGTAAAGTTTGACCAAGTTTATAGAAAAGAATACAAATATTTACCATAAAAAATATATATGATGCAAAAGTACGTTCAATAATAAATCTAATGATATTGATTTGTAATTGTACATGTTGCTATTTTTGTCTACAAACTTCGTCAAAGTTTACAAAGCTTGACTTTGACCAAAGTTAATATGCGAAGTAAATAAAAACGGAGGGAGTATGATTTGGTCCTGCAACTCGAGAAACACTACAATATGAGAGTGTGGCGTTGCAAAGACCGGGCTCCATGGAGCCCGTTTTGCAAAAACAAACTCTAATATATTTAAAAGTTTCAAAAAATATCAAATTTTTTCTACAAATACATATACATATTCTTAAAGTATGTATAAAATTTCATCAACTAATTTGATTATTTGCATGCTACACAAAAAAGAAAAAAAATCTGACATAAATACAACGAAGTAAAAATCCGCAGCTTGGCATTACTCTGTGTATTTGTCTTTTTTGTGTACATGACATATGAATATATATGTTCATAAAATTTTATACGTGTATACTACAAGTATATCTGCACTTGAAAACATTTTTTCAGATTCTTTCGGGACGTGGAGAAGGTATTTTTGCTGGAAAAAAATAAAGAGTTCAATGGAGCTCGGCCTCTTCAAGCACTTTTCATACAATACGATCCATATACATGTGAATACATAACACTTTATGTGCCGCCGGCCTCCTCATCAGCCACCTGCCGCAGCTTGGCATTAACCATTAAGGCCTCCCCCTCCCTCCTCCAACCCTATAAATCCACGCGCACTCCATTCACTGTTCACCAAAGTCAACAAGAGCGAGTAGTGAGCGACAGAGGCCACCATCACCAAAGTCAACAAGAGTGAGTACTGAGAGATGAGGCCACCATCTCCAAAGTCAATAGGAGCGATTCGGTTTTCTATAAGTAAGCAATTGATCTTTGTTGGTCAGCTTGTTTCTGCTTAATTTATTCTCATTGTTGCGGGTATCAAACTTTTTGGCACAAGTTCGGCTGTTTTTCGTTCAAAATCCGCTCATTTTTCGTTCAAGAATTCATAGTTTAGGAGTGTGGCGTTTCGGTGCCCAGACTCATCTGCACCCGCCCAGAAAAATAATTCATATCAAATTCAAAAGAAATTCTAAAAATTCCAAAAAAAATTGCATGGTAGAAAATTTATCACGTGAGGTATGCTCCAAATTGTGGATCATTGGGACTTCTGAGTAGCTCTCAGCAAAAAAGACAAACCGGGTCAGAATAGTACATGAACAGTATACATTTTTACAGACCCCGAATTTGTCTTTTTTGCCGAGAGCTGCTCAGAAATCCAAATCATTTGAAAATTAGAGCGGACCTCACGCATCAAATTATCTACCACACAAAAAAGTTTGGATTTTTTTGAATTTTTTAGTATTTGTTTTGAGTTTTTTCGTCAGGGCAGGTGCAACTAAGCCTGAGCTCAGAAGTGGATTACCGATAGTTTAGAGTATTCAGAGGGTATGAAAAGATGAGTGACATTGGAGCGTACTAGAGTGGTACTCGACTTATACTGAGGGCCGTCATGAGAGCCGTTACGCGCAACCAGGACGTCCATGTAGCAGTTGCTTTGCCGACAGTCACGAGTGCTTTCCGTAAAATATGCTGTTTATGCCAAAAAAAAAAAAATTCTCTTGCATTCGGCGTACAATTGTCTAAGCCGAAGGTACTCCATTTGCCGTGTATCATTTGGATCATACTCTGCTTATGCTGTTCTAAGCCAAGTATCCGATTAAATTTCACTAGGCTTATTCCAAAAGACAGGTAACTTATGATTTTCATGTAGCATGAGATGCTCCTTGGGGTATAGCTAAATAATTAAAATATGGCACAGCCTACATCAAGGTGGAGTGACACATGCTTTGCCAATGTAGTTTCTATGAAATTTAACAGGACTGCTAAATCTTAGTCTGACTGGAATTTAATAAAATCTTAGTCAATGCTATATTGGTGAGATTTTACATGGTCTTTCTTCTTCTTTGTATGTTAGAGCAACTCCAACGCGGTGACCCAAACGAATGTCGATTTTGTCCGTTTGAATCGGCCGGTGCCTAACAGGGACGGACACATTATGTCAATTGACAGTCGACTAAGATCTAGCCGCACCAAATATGGCAGCACCAAATATGGCAGCTGGCGGTTACTACAACAATGCCACAATACTACTATGAGATTCCTCTAGTCTAGACAAGTGCTTCACTGATGAGTAGGACCTCCTCCTCCGTGTTTGTAGCTGCAAGGGAACAGCCTCTGCCAATCTTAAATATTGAGGCTCAGGCATGCACGTTCCAGAATTTAATCCTATCTATGGCAGCTTACTTTTGACCATTGCTCACTGCTCCCTGATACTGTACTACAAAGATCAAAATCCATGTGCTGCCTGCCCATACAATACAATGGGCAGTGTACTAGTATAGCTGATAGACGGAGAAAAACAGACCTGAAACCGTGGGAAAACGGAAGTCGATCGATGGAGGAGCTTCACAGTTATTACTTCATGTGCCGCTGGCCTCCTCATCAGCCACCTGCCGCACTCCGGCTTGGCATTAAGGCCTCCTCCTCCAACCCTATAAATCCACGCGTGCTCGGCTTACTGCTCGCACTCCATTCACGGTTCTCCGAGGTTAACAAGAGTAGAGTAGTGAGAGATAACAGGCCGCCATCACCATGGATCGGCAGCTGTTGAGGACGGTGAAGCAGGCGACCAAGAACCACGCCAGCCTCATGTACCACCGTCTGGTAAGCCACATCCCGCACCTCCTCGCCGTCACGCTGCTCGTCGCCGTGGCGCCGCAGCTGTCGACGCTGACGCCGGACAAGGCGCGGGCCCTTTGGAACACAGCGGTGAACGCTCCGGCGCTGGCCATGGCGTGCTGGGCGGCGGCGCTGGCGGCGTACACGTACGCGTCGTCCCGCCCTCAGCCGGTGTACCTGCTGGACCTGGCCGGGTACAAGCCGCCGGCGGAGCTGGAGGCGTCGCGGGCCAAGACGATCGTGCACTTCTGGCGGTGCGGGCGGTTCAGCGAGCAGAGCATGGCGTTTCAGAAGCGGATGCTGGAGCGGTCGGGGCTGGGCGAGGCGACGCACTTCCCGATGTCGCTCATC
Source organism: Triticum aestivum (assembly GCF_018294505.1). NCBI lineage: Eukaryota > Viridiplantae > Streptophyta > Magnoliopsida > Poales > Poaceae > Triticum > Triticum aestivum. Next base: position 725,924,942 of record NC_057810.1, read on the forward strand.
CGGCTCCCCGTGGATATGTGCGACCGGACGGCCATGGAGGAGTCCCACGCCGTCATCTTCGGCGTGGTGGACGAGGTCCTCCGCAAGACCGGCGTGGCCGCCGGCGACGTGGGCGTGCTCATCTTCAACTCCAGCCTGCTCAGCCCGACGCCGTCCTTCACGTCGCTCATCGTCAACCGGTACAAGTTCCGCGACGACATCGTCACGCACAACCTCAGCGGCATGGGGTGCAGCGCCGGCATCATCGCCATCGACCTCGCAAAGCGCCTGCTCCAGGTACGTGCTCGTACTGTACGCGACCGAGCACATGCACGATGACTCACTCACTGACACCGACTGTCCTAGGTATTAATGCGTACAGTGAGTGCATGCATGCATGGCCAATGGCTGGTCCTCTTGGGCGGCCCGTATGCATGAATGCATGCATGCATGTCGTTCAGATGCGTATGGAGTAAATAAGTATAGTACGTACCTTTTTCTAGGCCGGGCACATAGTACTATTTTTTCTGTGATCGACTATGACTTTAGGGAAAACGTCAATAACTAGTACTCTATAAAATAATGGACCCTTTTTGTTTGTACACTTCATTCTATTTTTGCTAAAAATAAGATGTGCGCATGCAAACCCATGTCATGCATCTCTTCATAAAATATAGGGCTTAAGCCATAATGTAAGATTGATGAAAATTTCCTTCATACTCCTGAGATGCTCTCTGGGGGTAAAATACTACGATACATTGCACATCAACGTCAAATGATTCGAATCACTTGTGCTTTGCCCATTTAATTTCTACAGAAATCAATAAATATGGCAGCTGGAGATGCCACAATATGAGATTCCTCTTAGACAAGTGCTTCACTGAGTAGGACCTCCTCCACTGTTTCTGCCAGGGAACAGCTAGCCTCTGTCTCAGTCTTAAATATTCAGGCTCAGACACGCACATGGCAGGATTTAATCCTATGCCAGCTTACTTATTGACCATTGCTCTCTCTGTCTCTCTGATACGGCGGCCGGTCGACCAACGTCGGGTTAGGCGGTCAGCACCTTTTTAGTAAAATTATAGCTGAGAGAAAAACACTTGAAACCGGGTGAAAACGCAACCCGATCGAGGAGCCAGGCTGCCCACCATCGTTGCAGCTAGGGAGTAGGGACCAAATCGAGAGCCATGCATGCGCCCATGCCCATAAATACGACCGTGCTGGTCCATTCATGGCTAGAGATCCACAGCGTGTAGTGGGGGCCCTAGTTAATGGCGCGCAGCGCGTACTGACGTGCCAACGTTGATTATTTGCCGTGGTGTTGCAGGTACATGATTATTTGCTGTGGTGTGGTGTTGCAGGTACACCGGAACACGTACGCGCTGGTGGTGAGCACGGAGAACATCACCCTCAACGCCTACATGGGCAACAACCGCCCCATGCTGGTCACCAACACGCTCTTCCGTGTCGGCGGCGCCGCCATCCTCCTCACCAACCGGGCCGGCGACCGGGCGCGGTCCAAGTACCAGCTGATCCACACGGTGCGCACCCACCGTGGGGCGCACGACCAGAGCTACGGTTGCGTCACCCAGGAGGAGGACGAGGTCGGCGAGGTCGGGGTGTCCCTCTCAAAGGAGCTCATGGCGGTCGCCGGCGAGGCCCTTAAGACCAACATCACCACCCTCGGCCCGCTCATCCTCCCCATGTCGGAGCAGCTCCGCTTCCTCGCCACCGTCGTGCTCAAGAAGGTCTTCCGCGCCCAGGTCAAGGCCTACCTCCCCGACTTCAAGCTCGCGCTCGAGCACTTCTGCATCCACGCCGGCGGCAGGGGCGTCCTCGACGAGCTCGAGAACAGCCTGAAGCTCAGCCCCTGGCACATGGAGCCTTCACGGATGACGCTCTACAGGTTCGGCAACACCTCCAGCAGCTCGCTCTGGTACGAGCTCGCCTACTGCGAGGCCAAGCGGCGGATCAAGAAGGGAGACCGCGTCTGGCAGATCGCCTTTGGCTCCGGCTTCAAATGCAACAGCGCCGTGTGGAGAGCGCTGCGTACCATCGACGATGCCGGTGAGAGCCCATGGACCCAGGACATCGATGTCCTCCCCGTCGACGTGCCCAAGGTGGTGCCCATCGACGAGACCTCTTACCAAGTCCCAATCTAGCTAGCTAGCTAGCTCTCTGGCTTTGCTTCCGCGGAGCATGCATGTATCACCAATTTTCAGGCTTAATTAATCAGGCGAGAGTTTTTTTATGTCTTGATTATTAATTTGATTTTCATGTAAATCTCAACGAACGGGCAACAAAATTCAATCGATTCATCTTCCAGCGTTAGTGTTGCCACCGCCATGGAGATCAAACATATTTTTTGTTTTCTTGCATGTGTGGTCCGATACAGGTAAATACAAACTCTAGCAATGCTATGGCTCGTTGTAGGACTTTGAAGGTGCCATTAGCTCATGGAAGAAGCTTGGATTTTGCGCAAAGAGGTTTTTGCATAGGTGTAGGCCTGTCCACACAAGATCACCGAGTTGGGTACCATGTAAATGTCGTATTATTGTTGTTAAGACTACATGTTTATACTTTTAGTAAGTGTGAAATGTGTGAAATGAGTATGGAGCAGTGATCCACGCATGCCAAATGCATTTTGTTGATAGTGTTGATCTTCCGGTAGAACATTGCACCCACATCAACCTGATAACAACTACAATAACAACTACCATTGTTTTTAACGCGGTAAAGCGAAGCGAGGCGCTGGGGGGGGGGGGGGGGGGCTAAAGCGTAGCGAGGTGACGCTTTAGACCGATCTGAAGCTAATGGGCAGTAGGGTAGATAACCATTTAGTAAGACATATATATACCTTGATGTTGCTGGTTGTAGTGCCCACATAGCTTCCATCCATTCGACCCTCCTTGCACTTGCTCTTCTCCCCAAGAGAAATCTGCATGAACAAGAATTCAAGAACAATTTGTCACTTATCAAACCACAAATGATGAAAAATCTGAGAACTAAATTTGAGCAAAAGTGAAAATTAAGCCAAGAGCAAGACAAGAAGCAATCAAGCATAAGTGCATGGCATATTACATAACCAGTTCACATGACACAAATCCTGAATAGTGAATAGTGAATACTCAATACCGATTCATAAACACAAGAAATTAGACTATAGTACTGGACTACTAGTAGAATAGCATAAAAACGTCTACATAACAACAACATAGCAGAAGGCTCCACGCTGGCCAACTTTCTCATCTCTCAAGTTTCAACTCTCAATTGTCATCACCAAGTCTCAATAACCATCATCAAACTCATCCATGGTAGCATTGGTGTTGTCTTCACCATCTTGGTCATCATTGGTTGGATCTTCATTGTCATTGCTCACATCATCATCATCCTGCACATAGTCTGAATCATCATCCTTGTCTGGTAACTTGAGTGTTGCTCTTGCTCATGTTTCATTGTTTATCGAACAAAATGAAGATGGGTGAAGAGGAGCCAAATCTCTTGAAGATGACGGAAGAGGTCAGCTTTGTAGTTCGGAATGATGATTGTGCAGCTGAACGGTTCCAACCAGGGGCGGAAATAAATATTGAACTACAACAAACATATCCGAGTATTTTCTTTTGTTTTACATTCCTTGTTTCGTCTTCCCTAGTCCGCATTTCGGTTGATCAGATTTTCTGTTATTTGTGCATTCCTTGCTTGATCTTTTAACATATGCTCACTGTAGGAATTAAGAAATTCCCTTTCTTCTGTCAAGTCTGGAATGGAACAATTGACAATACAGTACTCTGAAGATTTTATTAAAATTGGTAACTCATAATTGATTTTCCATCTATCTTACTATTAGACTTTTTATATACTAAATATTTTTACTTTAATGTAACATATTATTCCACTAAATAAGTACAATTAATTGACATGTGATTCCTTATAATATCTGCCTATCTGGTAGTAATTTATTTCCTTTACAAGTAGCACATTGATCATATAAGAGTGTTCTAGAATATTAAGCTAGGTTATCATCTTATGGATGGTCTTATTCATAATTATAAATATGTTTTCCTATGATAAATTTATATTGTATTTTGCAACATTTTTTTTTAGTTTTGTAAGTATGTTATGGGACGAACATTGCACTGCTTTTCATCAAAATTAAAATCAGATTCCTCCACATATTATTTAGTTCCACCTATTGAAATGCAGCATGTTTATGTATGGTGGTAATCTTAGTATCTCTCCCTAAGTATCTTGTTATAGTGTTGTCAAGGAAAAGAGTAACATATATCTTCATAGAGTTTTCTAGAGTAGTATGAAGCCTGGATGTTATTAATTGTTAGATTGTTTGATCGTGTAAGATGGGGTTTTGGGGCATGCAACAACCAAGGGAAGAACATGGAGAACATGTATTATTTTGAGAAGCATGCTTCTGCCAATGGGGCAATGCTCTCTATTAGTGGTAGTCTTGGCTAAACCACACAAGATAAGTATAGCATGACATTTAAAAATATACGAAATAAAAATCAAGACATGGATGCTTCATAGTTGAAATCAAAGTACTCCCTCCTTCCATGTATATAGGGCCTAATGTGTTTTTCGAAGCTAACTTTGACCACATATTAGAGCAATAATATGTGACATGCAAGTTACACAAAGCACATCATCAAATTCGTATGTGGAAGGAGCTTCTAGTGATATAATTTTCACATTATACGTCTCATATATTATTCATCTTATCAAAAGTCAACGGCAACCTCGAAAAATGTATTGGGCCCTATATATATGGAAGGAGGGAGTATGTGCTTTCTTTCACTTCAAACCTACTATTGCACCTTGGTATCATCAAGAAGACGGGCTTATTTTAGCACTTTCAATGTGAAAGTAATGAGTATGAAACCCCTGGAGCTAATATGTAAACTTCATTTTTTGCAAGAAAAAACTTCCGGTCTATTCATCAACTATTAAGATAGGACAAAAACACCAGAAGTAAAAAATACATCTAGGTACGTAGACCACTTAGCGACGAATACAAGCACTGGAGCGAGCTGAAGGCGCGCTGCCGTCTTTGTCTCTCAGTCATTGGGGCTGGGCATACCTTGTTGTAGTAGACAGTCGGAAAGTCGTCGTGCTAAGGTCCATAGGACCAGCACACCATAACAACAACCGCCACTGATGAAGAGAAGCGTAGACCGAAAGGATATAACCTATAGACACATGAACACAGATGAGCGAAGACAGGATCCACGTGGATCCATCGAAAAAAAAATAATGAATGTTTTTATTAGGAGATGAGTTATTTTGTGTGAATGTCTTTTAGACTTCTGATGTAAATGAAAGCAAATGAAGGTGAGATTTTTTTACTTCTTTTTAAGATGCAGAAACGCGCACAGCTTCCTCTCAAGCGGCCCGCAATGCCAGCCCCAACATAAACTATCCCTTGGTTTCGTATGCAAGGATACCACGTCGCTAGGGTTTCTCATGCCTCCCATCGGCGCCGCCTCTGGTCTACCTCGTCTCCTATGGTCTTAGGGCCATGGAGGCATGGTGGATCCCGGCCCTTGCCGACTGAGGGCTCCATTTTCATATGCTTTTTGAGTTCTATTAGCATTTGTGTCCTACTCAGGGAGGCAAGCACTACTGGAAAAAGGGCTTATAGGTAACCCTAACTAGTGGCGGGCCCAACATGATACCGCCACAACTATTTTTGAAAGGTAGTAGTGTTGGGTGCCAGGCGCCAAACGAGACACATCTCCAGTCAATAACCAATAGCGAAACCTGGATGCCCATATTGGCTCCTACATATTCTATGAAGATCTTTATCGGTCGAAACGTTATGACAACATACACAATTTCCTTTGTCCGTTGGTATGTTACTTGCCTGAGATTTGACCGCCGGTATCTCTATACCTAGTTCAACCTCGTTACCGGCAAGTCTCTTTACTCGTTCTATAATACATCATCCCATGACTAACTCATTAGTCATTTGCATGCAAGGCTTATTATGATGTGTATTACCGAGAGGGCCCAGAGATACCTCTCCGATACTCGGAGTGACAAATCCTAATCTCGATTCACGCCAACCCAACAAGACACCTTCGGAGATACCTGTAGAGCATCTTTATAATCACTCAGTTACGCTGTGACGTTTGATAGCACACAAGGCATTCCTCCGGTATCTGGGAGTTGCGTGATCTCATAGTCAAAGGAATATGTATTGGACATACATGAAAGCAGTAGCAATAAACTGTACGATCAAATGCTAAGCTACCGGATGGGTCTTTCCATCACATAATTCTCATAATGATGTGATCCCGTTATCAAATGACAATTCATGTCCATGGTTATGAAACCTTAACCATCTTTGACTAACGAGCTAGTCTAGTAGAGGCTTACTAGGGACACGGTATTTATTTATGTATTCACACATGTATTTAGGTTTCTGGTCAATACAATTCTAGCATGAATAATAAACATTTATTATGATTAAGGAAATATAATAATAACCATTTTATTATTGTCTCTAGGGCATATTGCATAAGTCTCCCACTTACACTATAGTCAATAATCTAGTTCACGTCGTGATAACCCGCAAGTATACGGGATAGTTGTAGCCTCTTTCGATAAGTAAGAGTGTCGAACCCAACGAGGAGCTAAAGGTAGAACAAATACTCTCTCAAGTCCTATCGGCCACTGATACGACTCTACGCACGCTTGACGTTCACTTTACCTAGAACAAGTATGAAACTAGAAGTACTTTGTAGGTGTGATAGGATAGGTTTGCAAGATAATAAAGAACACGTAAATATAAACTAGGGGCTGTATAGATGAAGATGCAATAAAGTAAATGTAGCGAGTGTGGAGAAATGGTGGTAGGAGTTGTGAAATTGTCCCTAAGCAATTGACTACGTTACTAGACCGGTAATCACTATGGCAATTCTATTTGAGGGAGAGGCATAAGCTAACATACTTTCTCTACTTGGATCATATGCACTTATGATTGGAACTCTAGCAAGCATCCGCAACTACTAAAGATTCATTAAGGTAAAACCCAACCATAGCATTAAAGTATCAAGTCCCCTTTATCCCATACACAACAATCTCCTTACCCGGGTTTATGCTTCTGTCACTCAAGCAACCCACCATAAAAGAATCATGAACATATTGCAACACCCTACAACGGGAATCCCTCACGCTTGTGCGGAACATAGGGCACAATAGGACAACACCAATAATAAAACATGCAACTCAAACCAATTATAGCAATTCATCAGTCACCGATAGGACAACGAAAATCTACTCAAACATCATAGGATGGCAACACATCATTGGAAAATAATATGAAGCATAAAGCACCATGTTCAAGTAGAGGGTACAACGGGTTGCGGGAGAGTGGACCGCTGGATATAGAAGGGGGAAGGTGATGGAGATGTTGGTGAAGATGGCAGTGGTGTTGGTGAAGATCGCGGTGATGATGATGGCCCCCGGCAGCGCTCCGGCGCCACCGGAAGCAAGGGGGAGAGAGGCCCTCTTCTTCTTCTTCTTCCTTGACCTCCTCCCTAGATGGGAGAAGGGTTTCCCCTCTAGTCCTTGGCTCCCATGGCTTGGGAGGGGCGAGAGCCCCTCCGAGATTGGATCTATCTCTCTGTTTCTGCGTTCTCTGATTCTGCCCCTTCACCGTTTCCTTTATATCTGGAGATCCGTAACTCCGATTGGGGTGAATCTTTCGCCCAGATTTTTCTCGTAAAATTAGCTTTCTTGCAGAGAAAGAAGAGCGTCAACCGCCTTACGGGTGGCCCACGAGAGTGCCAGGCGCGCCAAGGGGGGTGGGCGCGCCCCCCTGTCTCGTGGCCACCTCGGACACTGTTTCGCGTTGATTCTTCCTCTGAAAAATCCCAAATATTCCAAAATAATTCTCCGTCCATTTTTATCCTGTTTGGGTTCTGTTTGATATTGATTTTCTGCGAAACATAAAACATGCAACAAACAGGAACTGGCACTGGGCACTAGATCAATATGTTAGTCCCAAAAATAATATAAAAAGTTGCCAAAAGTATATGAAAGTTGAAGAATATTGGCATGAAACAATCAAAAATTATAGATATGACGGAGACTTATCAGCATCCCCAAGTTTAATTCCTGCTCGTCCTCGAGTAGGTAAATGATAAAAAAGATAATTTTTGATATGGAATGCTACCTAGCATAATCTTGATCATATGTCTAATCATGGCATGAATATTAAGACACGAGTGATTCAAAGCAATAGTCTATCATTTGACATAAAAACAATAATACTTTGAGCGTACCAATAAAGCAATCATGTCTTTTCAAAACAACAAGGCCAAAGCAAGCTTATCCCTACAAAATCATATAGTTTGGCCATGTTTCATTTTCGTCACACAAAATGCTCCCATCATGCACAACCCCGATGACAAGCCGAGCAATTGGTTCATACTTTTTAACGCGCTTCAGCTTTTTCAACCCTCACGCAATACATGAGCGCAAGCCATGGATATAGCACTATAGGTGGAATAGAATATAATGATGGAGGTTACGCGGAGAAGACAAAAAGGGAGAAAGTCTCACATCGACGCGGCTAATCAACGGGCTATGGAGATGCCCATCAATTGATGTCAATGTGAGGAGTAGGGATTGCCATGCAACGGATGCACTAGAGCTATAAGTGTATGAAAGCTCAAACTGAAAACTAAGTGGGCGTGCATCCAAATTGCTTGCTCATGAAGACCTAGGGCATTTGAGGAAGCCCATCGTTGGAATATACAAGCCAAGTTCTATAATGAAAATTTCCACTAGTATATGAAAGTGACAATATAGGAGACTCTCTATATGAAGAACATGGTGCTACTTTCAAGCACAAGTGTGGAAAAAGTATAGTAACATTGCCCCTTTTCTTTTTCTTTTTTTCTTTTTCTCTTTTTTTTTCTTTTTTTTTCTTTTTGGGTGGGCTTCTTTGGCCCCCTTTTTTATTTGGGCTTCCTTGGCCTTTCCCTTTTTTTTCTTTTTTTTCATGGGGCAATGCTCTATAATGATGATCATCACACTTTTATTTACCTAGAACTCAATATTACAACTCGATACTGGAACAAAGATATGACTCTATATGAATGCTTCTGGCGGTGTACCGGGATGTGCAATGATCTAGCGTAGCAATGGCATCAAAAACGGACAAGCCATGAAAACATCATGCTAGCTATCTTACGATCATGCAAAGCAATATGACAATAAATGTTCAAGTCATGTATATGATGATGATGGAAGTTGCATGGCAATATATCTCGGAATGGCTATGGAAATGCCATAATAGGTAGGTATGGTAGCTGTTTTGAGGAAGATATAATGAGGCTTATGTGTGATAGAGCGTATCATATCACGGGGTTTGGATGCACCAGTGAAGTTTGCACCAACTCTCGAGGTGAGAAAGGGCAATGCACGGTAACGAAGAGGCTAGCAATGATGGAAAGGTAAAAGTGCGTATAATCCATGGACTCACATTAGTCATAAAGAACTCATATACTTATTGCAAAAGTTTATTAGCCCTCGAAGCAAAGTACTACTATGCATGCCCCTAGGGGGATTGATTGGTAGGAAAAGACCATCACTCATCCCCGACCGCCACTCATAAGGAAGACAATCAAAGAAACACCCCATGCTTCAAATTTGTCACACAACGGTTACCATACGTGCATGCTATGGGACTTGCAAACCTCAACACAAGTGTCTCTACAATCCACAACTACCCACTAGCATGACACTAATATCATCATCTTTATATCGCAAAACTATTGCAAGGAATCAAACATATCATATTCAGCGATCTACAAGTTTATGTAGGATTTTACGACTAACCATGTGAATGACCAATTCCTGTCATCTCTCTAAATTGTTATAAGTGAAGCAAGAGGTTTAATTCTTTCTACAAAAGATATGCCCACACTCTAACAAATATAAGTGAAGCAAAATAGCATTCTACAAATGGCGGTTTTCTATGTGAAGAGAAACAGGCAATCCAAACTTCAAATGATATAAGTGAAGCACATGAAGCATTCTATAAAGCAATACTCAAAATATTTAAGTGAAGTGCAATGAGCATTCTATAAATTAAACAAGGACTATCTCCTACCAGCATGGTGCATAAAAGAAAAGTGAAAACTAAATGCAAAAGACGCTCCAAGGTTGCACATATCACATGAATGAAACGAATCCGAAAACATACCGATACTTGTTGAAGAAAGAAGGGATGCCTTCCGGGGCATCCCCAAGCTTAGACGCTTGAGTCTCCTTGAATATTTACTTGGGGTGCCTCGGGCATCCCCAAGCTTGAGCTCTTGCCTCTTTTCCTTTTCCTCATATCGAGACCTCCTCGCTTAGACACTTCATCCACACAAAACTTCAACAAAAAACTCGGTAAGATCCGTTAGTATAATAAAGCAAATCACTACTCTAAGTACTATTGCAAACCAATTCATATTTTGTTCTTGCATTGTGTCTACTGTAATATAACTTTTCCATGGCTTAATCCACTAATATAAATTGATAGATTCATCAAAACAAGCAAACTATGCATCAAAAACAAAATCTATCAAAAACAGAACAGTCTGTAGCAATCTTAACATTCACCATACTTCTGGTACCCAAAAAATTCTACAACAATTAGGAAAAATAAAAAATTTGTACATAAAGACAGTGCAAAAGGAATCAGAACCAATTGACGTCCCAGTTAAAACTGTAAAATCACGCACTACAGCCAAAGTTTCTGTCCTGCACCGTACAAACCAACAAGCATTGTAAACATCCTAAAGGCAAACCTTGGCACATTATTTTTATAATACAATGGAATTGTACAAGGGTATAATTATTTTTGATGAAAAGTTTCTGTAATCAAGATTCACAAAGTTTCTGTGAGCATGAACAAAGTTCAAGGAGCTCTCCCACTTCAACAATGTTTGTCTTTCTCACTTCCACTTTCCTTTTTGAAAAGTTTATGAGTTCCCCTCTTTATTTTATTTTGTTTTTAAACTATATAAAAGCACTCAACAGAAATAAATGACTCTCTAAAACTTCCGGGTTGTCTCCCTGGCAGCGCTTTCTTTAAAGCCATTAAGCTAGACATATAGTGCTCAAGTAATGGATCCACCCGGATCCCAAGGTATATCAAAGCCAATTTTAATTAACAATGATTTGTAATTTAGTAGTGAGCACAAAGTAACATATATCATGCAACAACAAAGTATAACTCTCTTCCTATGCATCGGCATGTCATAAAAAACAATTCATGCACACCAAGTAAAGGCCAATGCATAGTATAAGCAGTTTCTTGCAATTCTATCATGTTGGAAACATAAAGAGGCGGAGATGTAGTTCCTCTCTCATAATAATTGCAAGTAGGAGAAGCAAGCACATGCATATTATATCCATCAAAATCATCATGTGCAATGGTAAAAGGCAACCCATCAATATAATCCTTAATAAGCACAAACTTCTCCGATATAGTGTAATTGGGAGAATTCCAAAAGATAATAGGACTATCATGCGTGGGTGCAATAACAACAATTTCATGTTTAACATAAGGAACTATAGCAAGTTCATCTCCATAAGCATAATTCATATTGGCATCTTGGCCACAAGCATAGCAAGCATCATCAAAAAGGGATATTTCAAGAGAATCAACGGGATTAACAATCATCATAGCAATCATCCTTTGGTAAGCACGAAGGGGGATTAAACAATGTATGAGTTTAAGAGTTACTCTCATTAGAAGGTGGGCACGGGTGATCAATCCGCGCTTCCTCCTTTTGTTCTTTGCTCTCCTCATCATCTTTTTCATCCAATGAGCTCACAGTTTCATCAATTTCTTCTTCCGTAGCTTCCTGCAAAATATTAATCTCTTCTTGGATAGCGGAGACTTTCTTCATGAGTGTTTTCAGTCATCCAATCCAGCACCCATGAATTGACATCTTCAGCGTCTCCGGTGATATGCAGTGTGGCGTAGAACTGAAGAATGAGTTCTTCATTCCAATCACAGATGTCAGTGCAGAAATTGAGTAATCCTGCATCGTGAAGAACACTGAGGACTGGCTCGAAGCATGGCAGATATTCCATATCCACATGAGGAATATGTTCATGATCGAAGATTTTGTCCTTGTCAAACAGCACTGAGGAATAGAAGTTGGCTTGACTAGCAGTCCAGAAACGCCTCTTCCTTATGCGAGCAGAGTCATAGGGGTTGTAATCAGTGAAGAATACATGCTCGGAAAAGAAGTCTTCAGCCTTGAACTTTTGCTTGCTTGAGAACGGATTCTTCGGCTTGGGCAGAGGAGTGTCAGTGATTTGTAGCACAACCTCAGGAATCGCGAGCTCGGGTTCTTCAGGCTGAGGAATTTTTGGTTCCTCTTCTTGTGCAGCTTGGGGATCAGCAGCAGCAGGTTCTTCAGCACTAGCGGCTGGAATATCTTCATGAACAAATGGAGGGGGATGAGTTTCTTCAGAGCCCATCTGAACTGTTGTTGCCGGGGACTGAGGAATTTGTTGGATAGGTGTGAACAGAGGAGTATTGGGATGCTGACTTTCCCAAAAGTCATCATTCATCACAGGAGTGGTGCATCCAATATCCACATCTTCATTTTCATTTTCAATTTCCTCAACACCAGCCTCTTCAGCTGTGAACTGAGGCATAGGTGAGGAAATGACTGGCGTTGAAGGGATTGCGTCCACTTCAATTTTTTCATCAATCTGCTCTGACGAAGCAGTAGAATGTTTTTCTTCATCAAATCCGCTTGGGATCGTATAGTCTTCTCCAAAAGGAACGATTTCCTTCGATGACATGGAGGAAATTGGAACAACATCAATAGGATTTTCAAAAGAGCTGGTCATTGGCTTCATTCTCTTCGCAGCCGAAGAATTTGACGCAGCTGATGCCTTCCTTTTCTTCACTGCAGCTCGCTCTCAGCCTTGGTCTTCTTCACATCAAATGCACATGGAAGAATTGGAGTTGGTGTAGGCGCAGATGGAGCTGAGGAATCTGATTGATTTTCTTCAGGCGCAACTGATGTAGTTGCCCTGATCACTTCAGTTTCTTCAGGCGCACCACTAGTGGATGCCCTGGCAATTTCTTCAGCGGCTGGAATGGAGTCATCAGCCCTGGAACTTACATTTTATTCAGCAGGCTGAAAGTCATCAGCGGTGCTGGCATGTTCTTCAGTCGGCTGAGCTGAGGCTTCAGCCTGAGGAATTTCATGTTGCATTGAGGCTGCAACATTGGTGAATTTCTTTGTCAGGTTGACGAATCTGACCTTGGCCCCTTGCCAATCAGCATAATAAGCATCAAAGTTTTTGCTGAGGGCTTGAATTTCAGACTGAGCCTGGAGAAGTTCCTCATGTGTCATTCTGACAACATTTTTCTTCAGGAGCTTCTCCTTTCTGTATTGAGATTTCTTGATCTCTCTTGCCTTCTAAACTTCCATTTCTCTTCAGTGATGAAATGGGTCAGCATGTGATTTTGACCAGTGGTCAGATGGAAATCAGGCATGGGGGTGTTTGGATCCTTGTGCCAGAGATCAATATAATCGAGGATTTTCCTTGGATCCAAAAGCAGTGGCACAGATGTGCCTTTGGCTCTAGCGGCCTTCACTTGTCTGTCTCTGATGATTTCCGCGAGTTCATCATCAGAAGCTTCATCATCAGAGGGCACATGGAATGCGACCTTTTTCTTCCTTGGACTTGGCCGAGGACCGCGTCCAGCTGTTGCTTTAGTCTTCAACAGTGTGGGGCCTGATGAGGACATTGGTGCAGCTGAGGAACTTACGGAAACACCAGATGCAATCGAGAAACCAGCAGTCCTTTGACATGTAGCCAGATGCATAGGAGCTGAGGACTTTGAAGGAGCTGTTGAGGACTTTGGTGGAGCTGTGGTAGTGTGAGGAATTTGCCGTGAGGGCATTGCTGAGGAACTGGGCCGTGAGGGCATTGTTGGTGAAGCACTTGGCTTACGAGCAGGCTTCTTTGGCATGGATTTTCTTGGTCTGACCGAGGTCTCAGCAGCAGCAGCAGCGGCAGAATCCTCATTGAATTTCTTCACTGCCTCCTTGGCTTGCCTTGCCAGTTTTGCTTGGCGCTTAGCCCATTCATCAGGAAAGTCCTCACCACGCTTGATGCTGGTAGGATCAACTACTTGGCCAGGTGCCAATGGAGCTCTTGGGCATGGAGGATTTAAAGCGAATTTCTTCATATACTTTGGAGTAACATATCTGTACTCCCTCCACTCTCTTGCCCATCTCCGTTCAATCTTCTGAATGCGCACCTTGCGCTGATTTTTATTTTCTTTGCCAAATTTTGCTTCATCAGGTGTGCAATAGTCAGCATAAATTTCATCAGGGATCTCGAAAGCAGTCATGACCTCAGGCTTCTTTCCTCCTTTCTGTGGTCTCTTACCATCTGCCATATTCTTCAGATGAGGAATTTGAACAATTGAACACTCTGAAGAAGTATGCAGTTTTTCTTCGAGGAACGCTGCAAATGAGTTAAGTTGATGAGAACCTAGTGATTCAGCAGCGGACATGAGTACCTGTGAACAGAGTGTAGGTGCGAGGAATTTGAAGAGGTCATATGCATTCTCAGAAGGTTTTTCGAAAAGACAAGTTTTGAGGACTTTGACCAGATAAACCTTGAGGAATTTCACTAAGCGTTCTTGTCTTAGGTTCCAGAGTTGTACAGATCGAAGATCCACACAATTGAGGAATCTTGAAGAAAATGATTGCTTAGAGAAATGGATCAAGAACATACAATGTGTGAGGTGTTTATATGTGTGAAGATTTGAAGAATAAAACACCTTTGAAGATTTTCAGGAAATTTGAGAATCAAAGTGAGTAATAAAAGTAACTTTTAATTTACCCGAAGTGAAGAACACGACGAACTGAGATGAACAGACGGGAAGTTCGTCAGGTTAGATCTCCCACGCCCTAACTTGGCAGAGGGAAACAGCTACGGCGGCGACGGAGTGAAGATTTCCGCGGTCGGCGCGAGTACGACAGCGACGAGGTCGAGGCAGCGAAGCTCTTCCTCACCGGCAACGATGGAGTAGCGGTGGCGCTAGGGTTTGAGGAGCTCGAGCGAGAGACAGCGACCGAGCGGAGTAAATGAAGTGAGGAAGGGGAGAGGGGTATTTATAGACACGGTGAAAAAACTGTTCGCCCGAAGATTTAGGACGAACGTGCCCCTGCCCTTTCTCCTTCACGCGAAATGTGTCACCCACGCACTGTGTAGATGAGATCGTGTAAGATCGTGGGTGAATATAATAATGCATCGTGGGATGCGGAACAGTTTGTGCGGCAAAACCGAAAATTTGGATAAGATTTGTTTTAAAGTTTCGTTCGCAATTTCTTCAGCTGACACGGACTCAGTGAAGATTTTGAACGAGTTTCAAATAGAACGCACATGAAGAATTTGTGAATAGATTGGGTTGAGTATAGCATAGAGAGGGAAGGGTCCGATCACATTCACTTAGCAGAAAAAGCAACATGAAGAAATAGCTATAAGTGAATGCTGTAGAGGACATAAACTCATATATATTTATATAGCCAATGAAGAAAAACGACGGAAACAGTGAAGATTTTGCAAAGTTGAAGAATTTGAAAAACTGAAGAATTTTCAACTTTTTGTGGTGGCGTGACCCACCGTATAAGAATGATGATTTCAGACACCGCGTACAATTGTCGTAGGGTTCTAAGAATCAAATTCTTCATTAATTTCTTCACACTTAGAGTGTTATTCTTCATTGATTGAAGAAAAACGTTTCTTCATGTGTTGCACATCTAAGTCATCAATTTTGCATAAGTGTTAGGATGTGTGTCCTTTTCAAAGAACATTCGAAGATTCTAAGATATTTAGCTCACACCGCAACTTGCTAAATCTCTTCTCATCCAAGGGCTTAGTGAAGATATCAGCTAGCTGTTCTTCAGTCTCCACGTGCTCGATGGAGATGTCACCCTTCAACACATGATCATGAAGAAAATGATGACGAATCTGAATGTGCTTAGTCTTCGAGTGCTGAACTGGGTTGTGAGCAATCTTGATGGCACTCTCATTGTCGCAGAGGAGAGGCACATTCTTCACGTTGATGCCATAGTCCTTGAGTGTTTGCTTCATCCAAAGCAGTTGAGCACAACAAGAGCCAGCAGCAATGTATTCAACTTCCGCAGTGGACAGTGATACGCAGTTCTGTTTCTTCGAGGACCAACGGACCAAAGATCGTCCGAGGAAATGACAAGTGCCAGAAGTTGACTTGCGGTCCACACGATCACCAACATAGTCAGAGTCAGAATATCCAATGAGATCAAAAGCAGAGCCCTTGGGGTACCATAATCCTAGTGTTGGTGTGTGAGCTAGATATCGAAGAATATGCTTCACAGCCTTATGGTGTGATTCCTTCGGTGCAGCTTGAAATCGGGCACACATGCAAACACTAAGCATTATATCTGGCCTAGATGCACATAAGTACAGTAAAGAACCAATCATGGAGCGGTATACCTTGTGATCGAAGTCAATACCATTTTCATCAGTGCATAGATGGCCATTTGTGGGCATAGGAATTTTGACGCCTTTGCAATCTTGCATGCCGAATTTCCTCAGTACATCTTTGAGGTATTTCTCCTGAGATATGAATATGCCATTGCGCTGTTGACGAATTTGAAGACCTAAGAAGAATTTCAACTCTCCCATAATAGACATTTGATATTCTTCACTCGTCATATATGCAAATTCGTCACTATAACGTTGGTTAGTACAGCCAAAGACAATATCATCAACATATATTTGGCACACAAACAGTTCACCATGATAAGATTTAGTAAAGAGAGTAGGGTCGAGTGAACCGGGTGTGAAGCCATTCTTCACGAAGAATTCCTTCAATGTATCATACCACGCCCGAGGGGCTTGCTTGAGGCCATAGAGGGCCTTATTAAGTCTGAAGACTTTGTCAGGATTCTTTGGATCTTCAAAACCTGGGGGTTGAGCAACATATACTTCTTCCTCAAGCTTACCATTGAGGAATGCACTTTTCACATCCATTTGATATAAGATGATATCATGGTTAGCATAAGCAAGTAATATGCGAATAGCCTCAAGTCTAGCAACAGGTGCAAAAGTTTCATCGAAATCAATTCCTTCAACCTGTGTGTAGCCTTGAGCTACCAGTCGTGCCTTATTCCTCACCACAAGGCCATTTTCATCTTGCTTGTTGCGGTAGTTCCACTTTGTGCCAATGATATTATGCTTGCAAGGATCTGGACGTTTGACCAGTTCCCAGACATTGTTGAGCTCGAACTGATGTAATTCTTCTTGCATAGCCTGAATCCACTCCGGCTCCAGAAATGCTTCATCTACCTTAGTGGGCTCTGTGATAGAGACAAAAGCATAGTGCCCACAAAAGTTAGATAAATGTGAAGCTTTTGAGCGTGTGAGAGGACCTGGCGCTTCAATGTCATCGATGATCTTGTCAACTTGTACTTCTTTTGCAACGCGGGGATGAGCTGGCTGTCGCTGAGGAATTTGATCAGCATTTTCTTCAGCACCATTTTCTTCAGCATTATCTTCAGGTGCATCAGCTCGACGTTCTTCACGTACTGGAATGAATTCTTCAGCAAGTTCTTCAGTAGGAATGACATCCTCAGTTGCCTTGAACTTGATAGAATCCTCAGGTGCTGGTTCATCTAACACAGAAGGTAGGTGCTCTCTTTGCAAGCCATTAGTTTCATCGAACCACACATCTACAGTTTCAACAACCTTGTGAAGAGCATTGTTGAAGACTTTGTAGGTGTGCGAGTCCTTTCCGTAACCAAGCATAAAACCTTCATGTGCTTTCTGTGCAAATTTAGAATTGTGGTGAGGATCTCTAATCCAACATTTAGCACCGAAGACTTTGAAATAACTCACATTGGGTTTCTTGTCAGTGAGGAGTTCATAGGCCGTCTTCTTGAAGAATTTGTGAAGATATACTCTGTTGATGATGTGGCATGCAGTATCAATTGCATCAATCCAAAAATGATGAGGCGTTTTGTATTCATCAAGCATAGTGCGAGCCATCTCAACAAGAGTTCTGTTCTTGCGTTCCACGACGCCATTCTGCTGAGGAGTATAGGGAGCAGATAACTCATGAGTAATACCAAGTTCATCAAGACAGTCATCAAGACCGGAATTCTTGAACTCAGTTCCATTGTCACTCCTGATGTGCTTGATCTTCACACCAAAGTTGGTTGAAGCCCTCGAGGAAAATCGTTTGAAGACTTCCTGCACTTCATGTTTGTAAGTAACAATGTGTACCCATGTATATCGAGAGTAATCATCAACAATGACAAAACCATATAGAGATGCAGCATTAGTGGCTGCTGAGTAATGATTAGGTCCGAAGAGGTCCATGTGAAGCAATTCGAATGGACAAGTAGTGGTCATGATAGTCTTCGCTGAATGCTTGGCCTTGGTCATTTTTCCAGCTTCACAGGCTCCGCATAAGTGATCCTTGAGGAATTTGACATTCTCAATGCCAATGACATGCTTCTTCTTCGCAAGCGTGTGCAAATTCCTCATGCCTGCGTGACCAAGTCGTCGATGCCATAGCCAGCCTTCTGAAGCTTTTGCAAGTAGACACACGGCTGGTTGTGGTCCTGTAGAGAAATCAACAATATACAAGTCTCCTCTCCTAAAGCCTTCGAAGACTTTGGAATTGTCAGCTTCCATAATCACAACACAGCGATACTTGCCAAAGACAACAACCATATCAAGATCACAAAGCATTGAGACTGACATGAGGTTGTATCCTAAGGACTCAACAAGCATGACGTTGTCCATGTGTTTATCCTTAGAGATCGCAACCTTACCAAGACCCAATACCTGACTTTTGCCTTTGTCAGCAAAGATGATGTGCTTCAAATGTGACGGTGATAAGGGAGCATCCATCAAAAGATTCTTGTCACCAGTCATGTGATTTGTACATCCACTATCGAGGACCCACTCAGTGGTTTTGGGTTGATCATCCTGCAGATGAATTAGTGTAACTTACAATCTCATATGCTTCATCAATGAAGAATATGATATCAAGTTCATCAGATGAATTTCATCAAGCAGTAAATAGATATAGCAGTAGGAGGACGTGTGAAATGAAAGTTCATTTCATCATGATTAGCCTGCGTCCTTTCAGGCAAATTTGTCAGGTCCCCAGCAAATTCTTCACACGTTAAAGCACGTCTGGAGACCTGACCCTGCAAAAGAGATTAGTTCTTTTTCTTCACCACCCACATCTGAAGGGGTGGCAAAGAGTTCATCACTCTGCGAGCACCATAAGAGAATGGTGGCATAGAGGCCAAACCATTTCGTTTCACATAAGAGGGGTTAGAGTAAGCATATGAATAAGCAGAGAAATTCTTCGAGGACTTATGAACATAATGATTTGAAGAATAATGTGCATATTCATAGCCCTTAGCTCTACCCTGCGAAACAGAGTTGTTAGCACGATGATAATCATATGAGGACTTTGATCCATTTGAGGAATTTGATCCATATGAGGACTTGGATCCATATGAAGAATTAGGTCCATATGAAGAGTTTGATCTGGGGTTCCTATTCTTCACAGGTGGTGTCATGAGGACATTCACCTGAAGACTTTCAACATAACTTTTGGGAACCCAGATTTTCTTCATAGGGGAACCGTTCCTGCAGTTAGTCCCAACATATCTAGCAAACACTTCACCATTCTGATTTTTGAACAGTTTATAGTTGGAGTCAAATGACTCATCAGAAGAATGAGAAGATTCACATGTAAAGCCAGATAAGTTAGATGGATCAACTGGAGGTCCCTTTGCAGCAACCCATGAGGTTTTGGGGTACTTCTCAGGCTTCCAATATGTTCCATCAGCATTAAGTTTCCTCTCAAAGGCAATACCCTCTTTCCTAGGGTTTCTGTTGAGGATCTGCTTTTTGAGTACATCACAAAGAATCTGATGCCCTTTGAGGCTTTTGTACATGCCTGTTGTGTACAATTTGTAATAGTCATAGCAGAGGCAGGTGAAGAATTTGTAATAGTTGAAGCATTTGAACATTCAGGTGAGGAATTAGCAGATTCACGTTCAATGCACTTTAAGCATGGAGGAACAAATTCTTCCTGAGAAGCGCTGATTTGTTGAGCTAGTAATGAATCGCGCTCCTTCTGAAGATCTTCATAACATACTCTTAGCTTCTCAAGATCTTGCTTTCTTTGAAGAAATTCATAAGAAAGCTTCTCGTGATCAGTCAAGAGGGTATTATGTTGATCTTGAAGGGCGTCAAACTTGGAGTGAATTCTCTGAAGACATTCACCCAATGCTTTTGACTGATCCATTTCTTTACGCAACATATCATCACTTTTGTCTAGCATGTTTTGAACTTGTTCCAAAGCCGTTTGTTGTTTAGTGGCGATGCAAACAAGTTTGGTATAGCAAGATTCAATATCATCACCAGATTCATAATTATCAGATTCATCATTATTAGATTCATCGTCACAGAACTCGGATGAGGAGCATTCGGTTACCTCAGCACCGTTTGCCTTGAGACATGATACAGAAGATGATGATTCTGGCTCGAAAGTCATCGTTTTGAGAGATTCCTTGAAGTCCTCAAACCAGGGATCATGACGGGTTCGATGACCTTCATAGACATCAGAGATTCGGTCCCAGATAAGCTTCGAATTGCCAAGATGCATAATACGCCTGAATTCATCTCTGGATAGGCAGGAACAGATGATATCCTTAGCCACGATGTCAAGTCGAGTGTACTTGCGAATATCATTAGCGCCCGCCATCTTGCATAGATCAGTAAGACCAATCTCAGTGACGGTCCACAGCTCACTGTTCCTTGCCATGAGGCGCTTCCTCATCATGGCCTTCCACTTGGGATAAGCATGACCGTCTAAGATAGGGCATGTCACTTTCTTCACACCTGCGGTCGACATAACTAAAACTCCAGGCGGTTAAACCAAAATCACACAGAACAAGGGAGTACCTTGCTCTGATACCAATTGAAAGTGCGTTATGTCGACTAGAGGGGGGTGAATAGGCGATTTTTATGAATTCTTCACTGAGGAATTTGCCGGTGAGGAAATTCCTTAGCGAAGAACTATTAGCAGCGGAATAAGTACTCAGAAGTAAGCATAACAGAATACAAGCATGGTCATCATGATGAAATGAAGACTAGCACAGACTACAGAAAGCGTAATCACAGGATAACACAAGATGAAGACAAACAGACTGAAGAAATTGAACTAAGGAAATTGAGAAAGTCTTCAGTCAAAGTCTTCAAACACAGATATGAACAAACAATCAACACAGTAATGAGGAAATGGAAGGGTTGAGGAAATAGAACCGGTTAGGTTGGTGAAGACAATGATTTGGTAGACCAGTTCCAACTGCTGTCTCAGTTGTACGTCTGGTTGGAGCGGCTGAGTATTTAAACTCGAGGCCACGCAGTCCCGAACACCCAGTCACTGAGCCGCAACTCAGGACACCCAGTCCTCACCGTATTCTCCTTGAACTAAGACCACGCAGGCCTCGTCCAATCACTCGTGGTAAGTCTTCAGGTGACTTCCAAACCTTCACAGACTTGGTCACTCGGCAATCCACAATTCCTCTTGGAAGCTCTAGACCTTCACGCCTAACCGTCTGGAAGAAGCACAGTCTTCAAAGGTAACAAGCGTCGGATCCACGCAGGATCAATTTTTTCAGTGATGCTCAATCACTTTGGGTTTGGAGGTGTTTGGGTTTTTGGGATTTTCCTCACTCGATGATTTTCGCTCAAAGTCCTCGGAGGATGGGTTGCTCTCAAATGACAAGTGTCAAGTTCTCTCAGAGCAGCCAACCAGCTAGTGGTTGTAGGGGGTGGCTATTTATAGCCTAGGGAGCAGCCCGACATGATAAGACATAAATGCCCCTCAATGATATGACCGTTAGGTGGATAAGATATTTTGGGACAGCTGGCGCGCAGCACAGCAACGGTCGGAAATTTGACTCTCAAATTCCTCAGGGCTATTATGTTCCTCACTGTGTAGGTAATCCGCACTGGCGAATTTCTAACTCCTCAGTCAGAACAAATTCATCAGTGACCAGAAGAACTTCGTCTCTGTCACTGAAGAAAGTGACTGAACTGTATGAGATTTCCAAAGGCTTCACTCGAAGGGATTGGTAGGTGTAGGATTTTGAGTTGAGCATCACATGGAAATTTTTCCTTAGTATTTCCTCGACCCCCGTTAACAGTACGGTGTTTCCTATGACTCAAGAAAGAGAAAATGAAACTACAAAAACAAAAGTCTTCACGCTTCATGTTCCACAAATGAATACCAAGTCTTCAAGGTCACACCAATTTCTTCACTTTCAAAGTCTTCAGAAAGTCTTCAGAATATCAAAGTCTTCAGTTGAAGAACTTCATTTTTAGGGGTCGACTTTCTCCGTAAATATCAAACTCCTCATAGACTTATAGACCTGTGTATACTCACAAACACATTAGTCCCTTAACCTATAAGTCTTCAATACACCAAAATCACTAAGGGGCACTAGATGCACTTACACTATGACTCCCCGACAACGGCGCCAGAAAAAGGTCTTGATAACCCACAAGTATATGGGATAGTTGTAGCCTGCTACGTCTCGAGCTAGTGTTGGTTTTCCCCGAAGAGGAGAGGGTGATGCAGCAAGTGTAGCGTAAGTATTTCCCTCAGTTTTTGAGAACCAAGGTATCAATCCAGTAGGAGGCTCCTCAAAAGTCCCGTGCACCTACACAAACAAACTGAGAACTCGCAACCAACGCAATAAAGGGGTTGTCAATCCCTCCACGGCCACTTGCGAAAGTGAGATCTGATAGAGATAGTATGATAAGATAAATATATTTTTGCTATTTTATAATATAGATGCAAGAAAGTAAAGATGCAAATAAAAGTAGATTGAAAGCAAATATGATAAGAGATAGACCCGGAGGCCATAGGTTTCACTAGAGGCTTCTTTCGAGAGCATAAGTATTACGGTGGGTGAACAAATTACTGTCAAGCATTTCATAGAAAAGCAAATAATTATGACATTATCTAGGCATGATCATGTATATAGGCATCACATCCAAAACAAGTAGACGGACTCCTGCCTGCATCTACTACTATTACTCCACACATCGACCGCTATCCAGCATGCATCTAGAGTATTAAGTTCATAAGAACGGAGTAACGCATTAAGCAAGATGATATGATGTAGAGGGATAAACTCATGCAATATGATATAAACCCCATCTTGTTATCCTCGATGGCAACAATACAATATGTGTCTTGCAACCCTTTCTGTCACTGGGTAAGAACACCGCAAGATTGAACCCAAAGCTAAGCACTTCCCCCATGGCAAGAAAGATCAATCTAGTAGGCCAAACCAAACCGATAATTCAAAGAGACTTACAAAGATAACTCAATCATACATAAAAGAATTCAGAGAAGATTCAATTAATAACCATAGATAAATCTGATCATAAACTCACAATTCATCGGATCTTGACAAACACACCGAAAAAAAGAGATTACATCGAATAGATCTCCACAAGAGAGGGGGAGAACATTGTATTGAGATCCAAAAAGAGAGAAGAAGCCATCTAGCTAATAACTATTGACCCGTAGGTCTGTGGTAAACTACTCACAACTCATAGGAGGGGCAAGGATGTTGATGTAGAGGCCCTCCATGGTCGATTCCCCCTCCGGCAGAGTGCCGGCGAAGGCTCCAAGATGGGATCTCGCGGATATAGAAGGTTAGGGTGGTGGAAATTGTGTTTCGTGGTGCCCCTGGATGTTTTCGAGGTCCGTAGGTATATATAGGAGGAAGAAGTACGTCGGTGGACGCACGAGGGGCCCACGAGATAGGGGGCGCGCCCTATAGGGGGGGGGGCGCCCTCCTATCTCGTGGGGCCCTCGGAGCTTTCTTGACTTGCACTCCAGGCTCTCCGGATCAGATTTGTTCCAAAAATAACGCTCCCAAAGGTTTCATTCCGTTTGGACTCCGTTTGATATTCCTTTTCTTCGAAATACTGAAATAGGCAAAAAAACAGCAATATGGGTTGGGCCTCCGGTTAGTAGGTTAGTCCCAAAAATGATATAAATATGTAGAATAAAGCCCGTAAGCATCCAAAACAGGTAATATAATAGCATGGAACAATCAAAAATTATAGATACGTTGGAGACGTATCAACATCCCCAAGCTTAATTCCTGCTCGTCCTCAAGTAGGTAAATGATAAAAAGAGAATTTTTGATGTGGAATTCTACCTAGCATAATTCATAATGTAATTTTCTTTCATTGTGGCATGAATGTTCAGATCCAAGTAATACAAAATGAAAGTTCATATTGACATAAGAAATAGTAATACTTCAAGCATACCAAGCAAGTAATCATGTCTTCTCAAAATAGCATGGCCAAAAGAAAGTTATCCCTACAAAATCATAGTCTGGCTATGCTCTATCTTCATCACACAAAGTATTTAATCATGCACAACCCCGATGACGAGCCAAGCAATTGTTTCATACTTTAATAATCTCAAACTCTTTCAACTTTCACGCAATACATGAGCGTGAGCCATGGACATAGCACTATATGTGGAATAGAATGGTGGTTGTGGAGAAGACAAAAAAAAGAGAAGATAGTCTCACATCAACTAGGCGTATCAACGGGCTATGGAGATGCCCATTAATAGATATCAATGTGAGTGAGTAGGGATTGTCATGCAACGGATGCACTAGAGCTATAAATATATGAAAGCTCAACAAAAGAAAACTAGTGGGTGTGCATCCAACTTTCTTGCTCACGAAGACCTAGGGCATTTTGAGGAAGCCCATCATTGGAATATACACGCCAAGTTCTATAATGAAAAATTCCCAGTAGTAAATGAAAGTGACAACATATGAGACTCTCTATCATGAAGATCATGGTGCTATTTTGAAGCACAAGTGTGGAAAAAGAGATAGTAGCATTGTCCCTTCTCTCTTTTTCTCTCATTCTTTTTTTCCCTTTTTTTTCTTTTTGGCCTTCTCTTTTTTTTGGCCTTTTTTTTCTTTTTGCAAAGTCCGAAGTCTCATCCCGACTTGTGGGGAATCATAGTCTTCATCATCCTTTCCTCACTAGGACAATGCTCTAATAATGAAGATCATCACACTTTTATGGATTTACAACTCAAAGCTAGAACAAGATATGACTCTAAGTGAATGCCTCCGGCGGTATACCGGGATATGCAATGAATCAAGAGCGACATGTATGAAGAATATGATGGTGGCTTTGCCAGAAATACGATGTCAACTACATGATCATGCAAAGAGCAATAAGACAAAAGTAATGTGTGTCATATGAACGGAACGGTGGAAAGTTGCATGGCAATATATCTCGGAATGGCTATGGAAATGCCATAATAGGTAGGTATGGTGGCTGTTCGAGGAAGGAGTATGGTGGGTGTATGGTACCGGCGAAAGTTGCACAATACAAGAGAGGCTAGCAATAATGGAGGGGTGAAAGGAGTGCGTATAATCCATGGACTCAACATTAATCAAAAGAACTCATA
Organism: Triticum aestivum; assembly: GCF_018294505.1. NCBI lineage: Eukaryota > Viridiplantae > Streptophyta > Magnoliopsida > Poales > Poaceae > Triticum > Triticum aestivum. The sequence continues at coordinate 725,950,521 of NC_057810.1, forward strand.
TACTTGTTGTAAAAATTTAGAAGTCATCAAAAACCAAAGCACTACACGCATGCTCCTAGGGGGATAGATTGGTAGGAAAAGACCATCGCTCGTCCCCGACTGCCACTCATAAGACAATCAATAAATAAAATTGTGCTCCAACTTCAGCACAAAGCGGTTCACCATACGTGCATGCTACGGGAATCACAAACTTCAATACAAGCCTTCTTTAAATCCATAATCACCCAACTAGCATGACTTTAATATTACTACCTCCATATCTCAAAACAATTATCAAGCATCAAATTGATCATAGCATCCAATTCACTTTCTATGATAGTTTTTATTATACCCAACTTGGATGCTCATCATTTTAAGACCAAATTAAAACCATAGCAAATACCATGCTGTTCTAAGAGACTCCCAAAATAATATAAGTGAAGCATGAGAGACTAGCAATTTCTATAAAATTAATCCACCACCATGCTCTAAAAGGTATAAGTAAAGCACTAGAGCAAAACTATCAAGCTCAAAAGATATAAGTGAACCACATAGAGTATTCTAGCAAATTCTAATCAAATAGGCTTCTCCAAAAAATTGTGTTACAACAAGGATAATTGTGGTAAACTAACAAGCAAAGACCAATATAATACACGACGCTCCAAGCAAAACACATATCATGTAGCGAATAAAAATATAGCTCCAAGTAAAGTTACCAATGGACGAAGACGAAAGAGGGGATGCCTTCCCGGGGCATCCCCAAGCCTAGGCTTTTGGCTATTATTGAATATCTTTGGGTGCCATAAGCATACCCAAGCTTAGGCTCTTGCCACTCTTTATTCCATAGTCCGTAAAAGCTTTACCCAAAACTTGAAAACTTCACAACACAAAACTCAACAGGAAATCTTATAAGCTCCGTTAGTGAAAGAAAACAAAACCACCACATAAGGTACTGCAATGAACTCATTCTTTATTTATTTTAGTGTTAAACCTACTGTATTCCAACTTCCTTATGGTTTATAAACTAATTTATTAGCCATAGATGCATTGAAATAAGCAAACAACACACGAAAAACAGAATCTGTTAAAAACAGAACAGTCTGTAGCAATCTGTAACTAACGCAAACTTCTGGAACTCTAAAAATCCTACAAAAATAGGAAGTACTGGAAAATTTGTTTATTGATCATCAGCAAAAAGAATCAATGCAAAAGCTCTTTCCTGTGATTTATTGAATTTTTTATCGTGAGCACAAAGTTTCTGTTTTTCAGCAGAATCAAATCAACCATCATCATAGTTTATCCTATAGGTTCTACTTGGCACAAACACTAAACAAAAGATAAAAGCACATCTAAACAGAAAGTAGAAACAAAATTTAACATTAAACAGGAACAAAAACAAAGAACATAAAGAAAATTGGTTGCCTCCCAACTAACGCTATCGTTTAACGCCCCTAGCTAGGCATAAAAGCAAGGATAGATCTAACGAGTGCCATCTTTGGCACTTGATTCATAAGTAGCAAGAGAGGATCTACTTTCTACCGCATTCATCCTTCTATTCAGGTTAAGAACATTGCCATTAATGGATGAAGTAAGATTAAGCACGTTACGGAAATTTGCATCTAAGCTAGACTTCATTTCTTTGATAATTTCATTTTGATAAAAGCACAAGAGAGTAGTTGATTCAACTTTATCATTTAAAGGGTGCACAAATATGGTTTTCATTTTTTCATAGGTATCTATAGCATCCCCTTCAAGAAAACCTTCTTCAAAAATAGAATCCAGAACTTGTTTGAAAGAAGCGGGCAAGCCAACATAGAAACTTTTTAAGTAAACCTCAATTTGATATTGTGGCACATAACTAGCCCGAATCCTTAATAACCTATGCCAAGCATCTTTTAAAGATTCATCAAGCAAATAGCGAAAGATTCCGGAGTCATCATCATCAAAATCAACTAAATTCTCATTGGTGATCCCGGTGGGTCTTTCCGTAGCATCATTGTTTATGATCTTAGAAAGGATAGAGGGGTTATCCAAGGCACTAGAACTCGGGAGAAATCCCTTAGTTCTTTTTGAATCGGCCATGGAACGGGAAGGCAAACAAAAAGGCGGAGAGGAGAACGGGAAAGAGAGGACGAATAAAATGGCAAGGTAAAGTGGGGGAGAGGAAAACGAGAGGCAAATGGCAAATAATGTAAATGTGAGGGAGATGAGTTTGTGATGGGTACTTGGTATGTCTTGACTTGAGCAAAGACCTCCCCGGCAACGGCGCCAGAAATCCTTCTTGCTACGTATCGAGCTAGCGATGGTTTTCCCCGAAGAGGAGAGGGTGATGCAGCAAGTGTAGCGTAAGTATTTCCCTCAGTTTTTGAGAACCAAGGTATCAATCCAGTAGGAGGCTTCTCAAAAGTCCCACGCACCTACACAAACAAACTGAGAACTCGCAACCAACGCAATAAAGGGGTTGTCAATCCCTTCACGGGCACTTGCGAAAGTGAGATCTGATAGAGATAGTATGATAAGATAAATATATTTTTGCTATTTTATAATATAGATGCAAGAAAGTAAAGATGCAAATAAAAGTAGATTGAAAGCAAATATGATAAGAGATAGACCCAGGGGCCATAGGTTTCACTAGAGGCTTCTTTCGAGAGCATAAGTATTACGGTGGATGAACAAATTACTGTCAAGCAATTGATAGAAAAGCGAATAATTATGATGTTATCTAGGCATGATCATGTATATAGGAATCAAATCCAAAGCAAGTAGACCGACTCCTGCCTGCATCTACTACTATTACTCCACACATCGACCGCTATCCAGCATGCATCTAGAGTATTAAGTTCATAAGAACGGAGTAACGCATTAAGCAAGATGATATGATGTAGAGGGATAAACTCATGCAATATGATATAAACCCCATCTTGTTATCCTCGATGGCAACAATACAATACATGTCTTGCAACCCTTTCTGTCACTGGGTAAGAACACTGCAAGATTGAACCCAAAGCTAAGCACTTCTCCCATGGCAAGAAAGATCAATCTAGTAGGCCAAACCAAACCGATAATTCGAAGAGACTTGCAAAGATAACTCAATCATACATAAAAGAATTCAGAGAAGATTCAATTAATAACCATAGATAAATCTGATCATAAACTCACAATTCATAAGATCTTGACAAACACACCGCAAAAAGAGATTACATCGAATAGATCTCCACGAGAGAGGGGGAGAACATTGTATTGAGATCCAAAAAGAGAGAAGAAGCCATCTAGCTAATAACTATGGACCCGTAGGTCTGTGGTAAACTACTCACAACTCATAGGAGGGGCAAGGATGTTGATGTAGAGGCCCTCCGTGGTCGATACCCCCTCCGGCAGAGTGCCGGCGAAGGCTCCAAGATGGGATCTCGCGGATACAGAAGGTTACGGTGGTGGAAATTGTGTTTCGTGGTGCCCCTGGATGTTTTCGGGGTCCGTAGGTATATATATAGGAGGAAGAAGTACGTCGGTGGACGCCCGAGGGGCCCACGAGATAGGGGGGCGTGCCCTACAGGGGGGCGCACCCTCCTATTTCGTGGGGCCCTCGGATCTTTCTTGACTTGCACTCCAGGCTCTCCGGATCAGATTTGTTCCAAAAATAACGCTACCGAAGGTTTCATTCCGTTTGGACTCCGTTTGATATTCCTTTTCTTCGAAATACTGAAATAGGAAAAAAAACAGCAATATGGACTGGGCCTCCGGTTAGTAGGTTAGTCCCAAAAATGATATAAATATTTAGAATAAAGCCCATAAGCATCCAAAACAGGTAATATAATAGCATGGAACAATAAAAAATTATAGATACGTTGGAGACGTATCATAGCCTCTTTCGATAAGTAAGAGTGTCGAACCCAACGAGGAGCTAAAAGAAGAACAAATACTCTCTTAAGTCCTATCGGCCACTGATAGGACTCTACGCACGCTTTACGTTTGCTTTACCTAGAACAAGTATGAAACTAGAAGTACTTTGTAGGTGTGATAGGATAGGTTTGCAAGATAATAAGGAACACGTAAATATAAACTAGGGGCTGTATAGATGAAGATGCAATAAAGTAAATGTAGTGAGTGTGGAAAAGTGGTGGTAGGAGTTGTGAAATTGTCCCTAAGCAATTGACTATGTTACTAGACCGGTAATCACTATTGCAATTCTATTTGAGGGAGAGGCATAAGCTAACATACTTTCTCTACTTGGATCATATGCACTTATGATTGGAACTCTAGCAAGCATCCGCAACTACTAAAGATTCATTAAGGTAAAACCCAACGATAGCATTAAAGTATCAAGTCCCCTTTATCCCATACGCAACAATTCCCTTACTCGGGTTTATGCTTCTGTCACTCAAGCAACCCACCATAAAAGAATCATGAACGTATTGCAACACCCTACAGCGGGAATCCCTCACGCTTGCACGACACGGAGGGCACAATAGGACAACACCAATAATAAAACATGCAACTCAAACCAATCATAGCAATTCATCAATCACCGATAGAACAACAAAAATCTACTCAGACATCATAGGATGGCAACACATCATTGGAAAATAATATGAAGCATAAAGCACCATCTTCAAGTAGAGGGTACAGCGGGTTGCGGGAGAGTGGACCGCTAGATATAGAAGGGGGGAGGTGATGGAGATGTTGGTGAAGATGGCGTTGGTATTGGTGAAGATCGTGGTGATGATGATGGCCCCCGGCAGCGCTCCGACGCCACCGGAAGCAAGGGGGAGAGAGGCCCCCTTCTTCTTCTTCTTCCTTGACCTCCTCCCTAGATGGGAGAAGGGTTTTCCCTATGGTCCTTGGCTCCCATGGCTTGGGAGGGGTGAGAGCCCCTCCGAGATTGGATCTATCTCTCTGTTTCTGCGTTCTCTGATTCTGCCCCTTCACCGTTTCTTTTATATCTGGAGATCCGTAACTCCGATTGGGGTGAATCTTTCGCCCAGATTTTTCTCGTAAAACTAGCTTTCTTGCGGCAAAAGAAGAGCGTCAACTGCCTTATGGGTGGCCCACGAGAGTGCCAGGCGTGCCCTCCTGTCTCATGGCCACCTCGGACACTGTTTCGCATTGATTCTTCCTCCGGTTTTCAAGGACGATTGAAGATCATTCGTGGATGTACATGGGTCATAAGCAAAAAAAAGACCCACTATGTATACTGCAAAATTGATGTAAAGAACTATATAGTCAGTTTATTGATCAACCTAGTCTTCTCTAGGGTAGGTGCTCCTGGTGCATTCTGCACATGCTGTTGTTGCTTTAACACCCAGACACTTGTGCATGTATGGTTTTAGATCATATTATATTATATGGGTGGTTCACAATTCAATCAAGAAGCCGCTAACTGATCTCGTGTATGAGCAGCTACATGTCCAGGCTATTACAGAGAAGTTGAAAGCAAGCCGTTCAGATGCTACCACAACTTATCTTATAGTACTTTGAAGTAACTACTTCAACCACACCAATGCTTTTGCTATATCATTAGAGGGAAACAGTTGGTCTAGTTTACCAACCATTGGAAAAAACTATATTGTAAATGTAATGACATATCTTCTGGCCAAAAAGCAAAATCTAAGAGTACCTGACTACCTAAATCCCATTGCCTACTTTACAGAGTAATTTAAAACTTAGGCCCTGATAACCCACAAGTATAGGGGATCGCAACAGTTTTTTAGGGTAGAGTATTCAATCCAGATTTATTGATTCGACACAAGGGGAGCCAAAGAATATTTTCAAGTATTAGCAGTTGAGTTGTCAATTCAACCACACCTGGAAAACTTAATATTTGCAGCAAAGTATTTAGTAGCAAAGTGGTATGGAAGTAACGGTAACAGTGGCAAAAGTAATAGTAGCAGTTTTGTAGTAATTGTAACAGTGGCAACGGTAAAGTAACTAAGCAAAGATCAATATGTGAAAAGCTCGTAGGCATTGGATCAGTGATGGATAATTATGTCGGATGCGATTCCTCATGCAATAGTTATAACATAGGGGGACACAGAACTAGCTCCAGTTCATGTAGGCATGTATTCCGAATATAGTCATATGTGCTTATGGAAAAGAACTTGCATGATATCTTTTGTCCTACCCTCAGGTGGCAGCGGGGTCCTACTGGAAACTAAGGTATATTAAGGCCTCCTTTTAATAGAGTGCCAGACCAAAGCATTAACACTGAGTGAATACATGAACTCCTCAAACTACGGTCATCACCGGGAGTGGTCCCAATAATTGTCACTCCGGAGTTGCCGGATCATAACACATAGTAGGTCACTATTGACTTGCAAGATAGGATCAAGAACTCACATGTATTCATGAAAACATAATAGGTTCAGATCTGAAATCATGGCACTCGGGCCCTAGTGACAAGCATTAACCATAGCAATGTCATAGCAACATCAATCTCAGAACATAATGGATACTATGGATCAAACCCTAACAAAACTAACTCGATTACATGGTAATTCTCATCCAACCCATTACCGTCCAGCAAGACTATGATGGAATTACTCACGCACGGCGGTGAGCATCATGAAATTGGTGATGGAGGATGGTTGATGATGACGACGGCGACAGATTCCCCTCTCCGGAGCCCCGAACGGACTCCAGATCAGCCCTCCTGAGAGAGATTAGGGCTTGGCGGCGGCTCCGTATCGTAAAACACGATGAATCCTTCTCTCTGATTTTTTCTCCCAGGACGTGAATATATGGAGTTGGAGTTGAGGTCGTTGGAGCTCCAGGGGGCCCACGAGGCAGGGGGCGCGCCCAGGGGGTAGGGCGCGCCCCCACCCTCGTGGACAGGGTGTGGGCCCCCTGGTCTTGATTCTTTCACTAGTATTTTTTATTAATTCTAAAAATATTCTCCATGAAGTTTCAGGTCATTCCGAAAACTTTTATTTCTGCACAAAAATAACACCATGGCAATTCTACTGAAACATCGTCAGTCTGGGTTAGTTCCATTCAAATCATGCAAGTTAGAGTCCAAAACAAGGGCAAAAGTGTATGGAAAAGTAGATATGATGGAGACGTATCAACTCCCCCAAGCTTAAATCTTTGCTTGTCCTCAAGCAATTCAGTTGACAAACTGAAAGAGATAAAGAAAAACTTTTACAAACTCTGTTTGCTCTTGTTGTCGCAAATATGTAAAGCCAGCATTCAAGTTTTCAGTAAAGATTATGAACTAACCACATTCACAATAACACTTAGGTCTCATGTTTACTCATATCAATGGCATAATCAACTAACGAGCAATAATAATAAATCTGCGATGACAACACTTTCTCAAAACAATCATAATATGATATAACAAGATGGTATCTCGCTAGCCCTTTCTCAGATCGCAAAACATAAATGCAGAGCACCCCTGAAGATCAAGGACTGACTAAACATTGTAATTCATGGTAAAAGAGATGCAGTCATAGTCATACTCAATATTAATTAATAGTAATGCATGCAAATGACAGCGGTGCTCTCCAACTGGTGCTTTTTAATAAGAGAATGATGACTCAACATAAAAGTATATTTTGGAAAAAGCTTGGCTTCTACCAGCGGATGCGATCCGCCGGTTCATCGGTACGACGCATATCCTGGTGGAGCGGTCTTTTCTTTCTTTCTTTCGGTCATGTGGTTGCTGCTCGCTGCTCACTGTCCACGACCATGAGTTTCCACAGCAAGGTCTATGTTGCAGCAAAAACTATAACAAGACCTCTATTTCTGAAAAGTTAAATTTGCAGTGAGACCTTCGTTGCAAAAAAACAAAATTGCAACAAGACCTTCATTGCAAAAAAGAAAAACTAAATTGCAACAAGACCCCCGTTGCATGAAAAAATGAAAGAAGACATGTGTTGCAAAAAAAATAACTTGCAAATATTTTTGCAACATGGCCCGTGTTGTAGAAATTTCCCGCAACACGACCTGTGTCGCAACGATAAAATGTGACGTTCGGTCGTTCAATTCATCGGATCGAGACCTTTGTTACAAAAAAATAAATTAAAACAAGACCTTCGTTGCAAAAAAAACTAAATTTCAACAAGACCTCTGTTGCAAAAAAAATTGAAACAAGACCTGTGTTGCAAAAAATATATCTTGCAAATATTTTCACAACATGACCCGTGTTACAGAAATTTTCTGCAACACAACCTGTGTTGCAATGATAAAATGTGACGCTAGGTCGTTCAATTCGTCGGATCCAATGGCTCGCGAGGCGGAAAAGATCCGCCGGCTGACGCGTAGCAGCACCCATATATTTTTCACTTATTATTATTATTTCAATTTTAAAACGGTGTTGTAAATAGCTTTCTCTAGCTGACATAGTTGTTGCTCGGATCTCACCATGAAGCCACGAAAAACATGATCAACGTTGGATTTTTCCTGTCCACCGTCCAAAGGGACCTCTTATAGAATTCCTGTGTTATGAAATCTGGTACCAATTCGCACTATGTGGCATCCTAATTAGTATGTGTTTTTTCTATTTCTATGTTCTCAATTTTCTGCGATCCAAGAAATGCCCTGTCGGGGATCTCCCCGGATGAGTGGATGTTGAGGTATGACCTCGAGGACCAGCTCTCGGCCATTTACACGGACGAGGAGGCCTACTGGCGGATGCGCGGCACTCAACGCTGGGTCCTCCAGGGCGACGCCAACACGGCCTACTTCCAGGCGATTGCCAACGGCCGGCGGCGTCGTAATTCCATTCATTCCCTGTGGGCGGGTGAATCCCAGCTTGTTCGCCCCTCGGACATCCGCGCCCACGTAGATGGCTTCTATAAAGCCCTGTTTTCCCCCACCCCTAGGGGTGGGGCTGCTCTGGTCCCAGATACCTGGTCGGGGGTCTAGCTTGTGTCCGCCGAGACCAATGCCGCTCTTGTGGCTCCTTTCTCGGAGGAGGAGGTCCTTGCGGCGATAAAAGGAATGAACCCCTCCTCGGCCCCGGGCCCGGATGGACTGCCAGTACTGTTCTTTAAAACATTTTGGCAGACCATTAAGCCTGAGGTCATGGCCCTCTTCGACGAGTTCTTCTCTGGAACCATGGACCCGGGACGCATGAACTATGGGATCATTACCCTCATCCCTAAAGTTCCTGGGGCCTCAGACATCCGCCAGTTTCGCCCAATCACCGTGATCAACATGATCTTCCGGATCCTGGCCAAGGGGTACGCCAATAGGGTGACCCTTCTTGCAGACTTCATCACCCACCCCAACCAGTCCGCCTTCATCCAAGGGCGATTTATTTTGGATGGGGTGTTGGTCTTCCACGAAGTCCTGCACGAAGTTCGAGCAAAGCACCTCCGCGCGGTTTTCCTTAAGCTCGACTTCCACAAGGCCTACGACACGGTGCACTGGCCCTTCTTTCGGGAAGTATTGCTTCGGAAGGGCTTCGACGACCGCTGGGTGACACGGGTTATGCAACTTGTCACCTATGGCCGGACGGCGGTCAACATCAATGGTGAGATCGGGCCCTACTTCCCCACCTTATGTGGGGTACGCTAGGGTGACCCTTTCTCCCCGTTCCTCTTTAACATGGTGGTCGATGCCCTTGCGGTCATCCTGGATAAGGTCAAGGCGTGCGGTCATATTCGGGGCGTTGTCCCTCACCTAGTTGGCTCTGGAGGGGTCTCCCTCCTCCAATTTGCGGACGACACCATTATCATGGTTGAAGGCTCCGAGTTCGACATCGCTAACCTGAAGTTCCTCCTCTTATGCTTCCAACAAATGTCCGGACTCACCATTAACTTCGACAAGAGCGAAGTGATGGTCCTTGGCTTCAACCCGGACGAAGCCTCGTCCATTGCGGATAGGCTTAACTGCCGCCTGGGCACCTTCCCCACCACTTACTTGGGGGTGCCCATTAGTGACTCCAGACTCACCGTCGCGGATCTGCGTCCGACGGTGACTAGGATGCAGCGCAGGGTTGAACCCTGGAGGGGTCGCTGGCTGTCGAAAGCCGCCAGGGTGATCCTCATCAATTCCTCGCTTGCGAGCCTCCTCTGGTTCTTCTTGAGCTTCTATGGCCTTCATGAGACCCTTCACCAGGAGGTGGACAAATACCAGTCGAGGTTCTTCTGGGCTGGCGAGGACAACAAACAGAAGTACCATATGGTGAGCTGGTCCGACATTTGCAAGCCCAAAGACCAGGGGGGTCTCGGGATCCTCTCTTCCCGACGCATGAACATTGCCCTCCTAACTCGCTGGTTGTGGCGTATTGCCAACGGGGAGGGAGGCCTCTGGCTCACCATCATCCGCAATAAATACCTTCGTGGCCAGCCTCTTTCCTTCTGCCAACGTACGGGCGGTTCTCAGTTCTGGCAGTCCATGATCCAGCTCGTGCCCGTACTACGCATTGGCACCTCTGTCTCTATTGGCTCCGGTGCCTCGACCCTGTTTTGGTTAGATCGATGGCTAGGGGACGCCCCGCTGGCGGTGCGTTTCCCTGAGCTCTTTGCCATTACAGTTGACCCTCAGGTCTCGGTCGAGACGACCCTTATTGACTTAGGGCATCTCGCCTTCCGACGCACGTTTGGCCCCCTTGAGGTGGCCGCCTGGGACTCCCTCCTCCAGGACATTGCTCTTCTGCCGATGGATGTGGCGGAGGACCGGGATGCTCTATCCCGGCACCTCGAACCTTCTGGCCGTTTCTCCACGAAGTCCCTATACGGCGCCATTGCTCCATCGTCGGCCCCGGAACCATTTAGCCTGATCAGGGATATCCGTCTCCCGCTGAAGATCATGATCTTCCTGTGGCAATGGATCCGTGGCCGGCTCCCCTCCGGTGTTGAGGTCCTCAAGCGGAATGGCCCGGGTGATGGGAGGTGCCCCATCTGTGGCACCATTGAGGATGCTAACCACGTCTTTTTCTCGTGCCACTCTGCCCAGTTCCTTTGGGCCTGCTTCCACGAAACGGTCGGTGGACAGTGGTGTAATACCAACTTCCCCGACCTGCTTGCCGAGCTTAACGCCTGTCCTGCCCGCTACCGCCATATTAGATGGTTGTGCGTGGGGGTCCTCGCCTGGACGCTCTGGAACATCCGTAATAAGCTTGTTATTCAGAAGGTGCCCCTTCGCCGTGCGACTGATGCAATCTTCAAATTGTGTGGTTACCTGCAGCTTTGGCGGCCGCTTAGCCGCCCCCAGGACCGGGACGTCATCACCGCCCTCCTCTCCGATCTTCGCTCGATGGTGCTCCGCGTGGCTCCCCCGCTGCCGCCCCCTCCTCCTGAGCCTGACTAGGCCTCCTGGCGCCTGTGTGGACTGTGGCATGCGTTTTTTTAGTGTAGGGCTTGTTCTACTGTGCCCTCAGCTGAGACCCTTTGCTGTACTATTTTGGCTCTTGTGGACCTCAGCGTGTGTGTGTTTGGTGTATGTTGGATCTTGTTGGATGCTTATTGGGTGGTTGGCTTTATAATATAAAGCGGGGCGAAAGCCTTTTTCGGTATTTAGCCCCAAGTCGTACAACTGTAGGCCTCGGTACCAGTGAATGACATTTCAATATCAAGCTTCGTCCCATGTGTTTTTTTATGGAGGGGCTTCGCCCGATGTCTATAAACATGAAAATTGCTAATGCATAGTCATCCCTAAATTTCTTATAAATTTAGTCAATGACTAGCGTGTAGTGCGCGGCGGCACGCCGCGCCATACTGATTGTTGTGCGACGATTTTCCTTTTGAAGTTCTTAAAACTTTCTTTAGTACTTGGTTGATAACATAGTCATTCACACATAGATAAGGTTCGTTGAGTCAACACAGGCAGAGTGCAACGTTTCTACTTTCCACTTATAGATTTGAGATCCTCGGCTAAGTTTGTTTCTTTGATACAGTGGTAGAGAACTGCGCACCGCGCTTTGTTTGCATGTTTCAGTGAAGTTTTGTATATATTGAGAAAAGGCTCATGTGTTGGTTATCCATTTGTTGGTGTCTTCAGGAATGCGATTCTTGCCTACAGGTGTACATGCAAACATAGATTGATGACTATAAGTAGGGTCTGTTGGTAACTTGGTAATGCATAACTCATCGCCCATAGTAAGCCTACACACTTATAAGCCAATTACTCCATCGTCGCCGGTTGGGGTGCGGAGAGGGGAGATGGAGAGGCGGCGCGCTGGCGCCTAGGATAAGGAGTGAGGAATCGATCGGGAGTGGTGGCTAGGGTAGGAGGGGATTGCTGGAGGCTACGTACTGTGAAGAAAGAAGGGCACATACATGAGCAAAGACTTGAGATGTTGGGTTGTGCGTGGGCCGGGCTTTTACGCAGGCATTTGTCCATGTGCATCTAATCGGTCTGATCGATTACTTTGGTTAACTAAAGTACAAGACCGGAATTCCTAAATTAATTTTGGTTCTTACAAAGTGCAGACTGAACTAAGAATTGGAATTTTCGGCTTCGGTCTTTTTGGATTCGGTCCCGGTTTTTTCTGTTCGGTAGTTGGGTGCTAGGTTAATATGCCCACCCCTACATGCATGTATAGCCACTCAATAAAAACAAAACAGTTTTTCAAACCATGCAAGCAGTCACTGTTCACGTAACATGCAATTAACTGAGATCTGCTATATATATCACCCATCAATATACGTGCTGGGATTTCATCAATTATTAGTCCAAGGCTATTAACTCTACTCTCTTCGGACAGTAGGTTTGTAAGGAGCAATAGCAATAAACCAATGAAAAAATAGGAGCTTCGCAAAAGTGTTGATTTAGTGCCTGTTCGGTTTCTCTCCGCTCCCGCGACTCAGATCCCGGAGCGGAGCAGGCTGTTGTAGCTTTTTATGGAGCAGCTCAAACCGAGCTCTGCAGCTTCGCGGAGAACGGAGTGGAGAGATTCCAAACAGGGCCTTACTCTTAGAAAAAATGACGTTGTATTCTTTTACATTCAGAAATTAGCTGCTCTGAATACACATACCAAGTGTTCAACATGCAACTGCTTACATAGACTGAGAATACACATATACTGCATACCATACAACCACAACCATGCATGAGTGTTGTCAACACCCGGATCAGTAGCAACCGTCACCAGTCCTCATTGGCCATAAATAAAATATAGAAAAAATTCTGCATAGTCCACCCATTGTTGCATGCACACTTGTCATTTCTTTTGCTAAACCAACCCACCAATTAATGATGAGAATCCTCATACAGATGCATCCCTACAAATACTAAATCAAACTTAAACGAAAGGAAGTCACTAATACCAATTTTCATGCAACCAGCCAATATGAGAAAAGAAACACAGGTCAAAAAACCATTAGTCAGTGGGAATCAAATCAAAGCATATGCAGTCATTAATTGACTCTCAAGAGTACTCGCATGCAGATGAATGAGGCGAGACAAATAGTAGGTCCTAAGTTAAAAACGTGCAAGATTATGAAGTTGTCCTGTCAGTTCATGTTTACATATCCGCAAGAAGTTTTGTGTGTAAGAAAGTTTTCAGTAAGCTGAAGAGAGTCTTGTTCTTTGAGGGCTTATCTTCTGAAGGCGAGAAACAATCACCGAATGCCGCCGCTGCACCAGAGACGGAAGTAATCCCGCCGTCGAGAGGACAACGAAAGGGGGGCGTCGCCAAACATGTGCTGGAGAAATAACGTATGTAACACATCGCTGACCAAGACGCTTGATCTGTAGCCGGCGAGGAAAAAATAGCAGCTTCACACTGCTTCTATTTGTGCTTTCACCTTCCCACGTTGGCATTCTGTATGGCGATCGGTGACTTTGCTAGCTCTTGCACTATTCATGCTTCCATATCAAGCACCGGTTGCAGGTCTGTTCATTCAGATCAAGGGCCAGCTAGCATTTGACTCCCGTAGTCCGCAGGAAAAGGGCGTGGTGGAGAGGGTGACTTGCTGCTGGGAGGATCTAGCGAGAGCACGAAAGAAGAGGCGCCCGCTCCTGATGCGTACATGCTGCCACTACCTGCGGTGACTGCAAGGATAGAGAAAAATTGAAAGATGAGTAGGAAAGAAGCGGTGCGGGGGAGGGAGCCATCGACCTTATTAGCGAGGGAACGCACCAGCGACCGAAGGCGGCACCGGTTCGTCTTGATGGCGGCGGCACGCCCGCGCTGGAGGATCACGATGCTGCGGAGTCGCGCGGGCCCGTGACCTGCAAGCGGCCTATGATAGAACCCTAGGCACTCCACGGTGCCGTCGGCGGCGCTTCATCAGACACCAACAGGGCAGAGCTCACATTGTGTTCGACGGAAGGGGTGTCAGGAGTGAAGGAGCAGGGATGATGGCGCATCCGAGATGGAAGACGCACACGGAGTGACGCATTTTTATAGGGCCAAACAACGACCAAGCGGTGGAACGGGATTTCACGGGATCCTTCCAGAGAGACCAGGCGAAATATCTAGCCGGTCTAGAGAAAAACACAACATATGTCCAAACTGCTTACCCCATAATCTCATTGACCTATACGTGTCCATCATGGAAATAAGCAGTCAATGACCCATGGGCAGACGTGGCCACATGCATGGATCAAGCAGTGACACGTGGAACAAGAGCAATCCACACACCTCTAGACTGGACACGTGAAATCAAAAGTGCAAACCGCACAGTACACCAAAGTTTTTTAAAGAATGGAAGAACCTTCCCGAAGAGTGCAGCACACACCCGTCGATAAACAAGAGCTCATAACGTGGCAACGGCAACACCAAACCAAACATGCCCCACGACCTGACCAAGCAAAAAATGAGATCCATCAAACTCTAGGAAGCCATCCTGCACACGCTTCACTCAATCAATAATGGTAAAAAAAATTCAAAAAAACCAGGTAAAAGGAACCCTTACGGGCCTAGTCTTCTTAGTATTTTTGCAATCAGATTTGCTTTATAAGAATCGAAAAGGAGGAACATGTCATTGGATTATCTATGGGGAATAGTACAAACTAAACGTAGGTAGTATTTATGTGTAGCAGACAGTCAGGGATGTTGTTTTTGCAATAAATCGCCTAGAAATGCATTGCATTGCGTTGACGTTGAAAGTTGAGGTTGATGATGCTTGCACCGCTGAAGTTCTGAACAAACTTCCAGAAGAGTTGGCACATCTTGTCGTCTGTTTTTGGTCGAGCAGCTGGAACTTGGAAGCGCAAGTCTACCCGTGTCATGTCCGGTGGCAGTGACTTGAACGACAGCGACCGCAGGGGGGCCTTGGTAGGCGAAGCATTGCAGCTGCGGCGCGTCGAGCTCCATAATGTTCTGGCATTGATAGCCCCGGCTGTACAAATTCGCCAGCCCGAGGGTGGTGACCTTGGGGCAGCGGACATGGAGGGTCTCCATTAACAAGAGGTCTACGCCGTCAAGCTGCAGCGTGGCGAGCAGTGGGGCGGCGTCGAGGGCGCGCTGGAGTATATGAAGCGACACGTTGCACAGGTGCAGCCGTAGCTCCACAAGCCGCGGGAACGGGAGCGGGGGCGGAGTATATCATCTTTTATCCTAAGGTGTGTGTTGTCTTCCTCTCTGTTGTAGTTACGTCCACATTATTATATGATCTAAGGCACACATGATATATTGAACGTCATGAAGTCAGATTTATTTCCATTTCTTCAGTTTGTGACACAAAGTTCCGTCCAGTAATTGGAAAGATTATTTCTTGACCATTGTTCTCTGGAGCTCATTATTTTAGTCCTTTTCTCTTAGATTTTGACTAATCTGGCTGCTCTGGTGGCTCCACTTTCTTATTTGCAGGTGATGATCTTTCTGCAAGTTGCTGCCTGGGTTTATAGGTTGGTGATTCTTCTATCCCTTGATCTTCTTCTGTGCATGTGTCATATGTGCTTACATCTATGTTGGGTGCGACTGCAGTCCCGTTCCTTTCTTTACAAGACACAGACGACAGAAATGCCGCAATGGGACCAGGTCGTTACCTTTTGCACTTATATTTGTATATATGCTTCTTTCTAACAATGGTCGTTTGGATGCATATGCTCATATTGCCATTTTTTGTGAAGTGTGTAGTATAACCACTGGTTATTCCTTGTAATATCCAAATGGTATAAGAGATTTTGTTAGTGCACCATTAGCATATTCTTTGTTACTGGATCACTTTAGAGTTTAGACCAAATATTGTTGACAAAATGTTACTTTGGTTTTTGTTCTAGAGCACTTTGCATAATGTCTGGACTAATAGGAGATTTTTTTACGAGAGAGTTCAAATTAGGGTGTACCTGAACAGAAACGGAGGTCACATTTGGGTTCCTTTGGTGTTACGGGAAATCTTGCCCTCCAATCTATGTACACTTTATCAGGTACTCCCTCCGTTCCTAAATATAAGTCTTTTTAGAGATTCCACTATGGTCTACATACGGAGCAAAATGAGTGAATCTACACTCTAAAATATGTCTATATACATCCGTATGTAATTTGTAGTGGAATGTCTAAAAAGACTTACATTTAGGAACGGAGGGAGTACATAATAACACAGCTGTCTCCTAGATGGATTTAGCCGATAGCTTATTGGCTGCTGCAACAAGTTGAAGCTTCCCTCAGCTTCGAGAGATTATGTTACATTCGCCCAAGGGTTCACCTGCTTGTGTAGTTTTAGTAATACCCTGATCCTAATGAAAGCACATTTGCAATGACAGGTGGTCAGAAGAGTAGGGCCGCGTTCGCGAAGATCACCTTCAAGAGTAGGGCCTGCTCATATTCCAGGGAGGAGTACTGATGGTAAGGACACATTGCCACGACGCTGCATGTTGTTCCTTTTCGTGTCAAGGTATAGCATCGTCCTAACCAAATGGTACTCTTTTGCAGGTGAGTCACGACGAGCATCTGATCACGGGGAGTGTGGATGAGCTCTGGGCGGTGACGGACGGCAAGGTCGCCCCGTTCCCGGGCACGTTCAAGGAGTACAAGAAGATGCTCACGACATAAACCTGAAAAAAGGACGGGACATACGGGAAGATGCCCACACAGACATACAGATACTATATGTATGATATGTACTCCCTGGCATTGGAAACTGATGTAATCTTATGCTTGTCACCTACCTGAGGTTTGAATGTTTGAGCAGAACTATGCTACTACAGACAATTTTGTTCCAACCTGCCTGATAATCTGTATCGAGCTTGCAATTTTCTTGGACAAGCTTTGGAGGTGGTGAAAATATGCAATTTGGGTACATAAACATACCTCTACTTGGTGTACAACACATGCCTCCAAGACAGGAATTTGTTTTTCCATTTTTCTGAGCAAACCGCTGCTGCCACTGGGCCGCATCAGACGTTCCTACTGGTTGAAAACTAGGTTAGCCCAAAAACAAACAAAGAAAGGGATATCATTAACATCCTGTAACTTAACGCCCAGTCAGCCCATCAGCATGTAAACAGGGTGAAACGTTATGCGAAATCACTAAGGGCTCATTTGGTTGCTTGGGAGGGAAAACCCAGGGTAGCAAACTCCTAGGAAAGATTTTCCATGTGCTCATGCGATCCCCTCTCACAACAGGGAAATATCCCTCGTACCATTTGGGCAACATGGGGAGGGGCAGGGAAATCTGCCGCAGCAACCAAATTAGATCAGACGATGAGGTCGCAGGCTTCTCACTTCTCACTAGAGGAAGACAAACGGGGTGAGGGGGCTTTGTAGAAGAAGGAGGTTACGTTCGCACGTGGGAGATGGGGTTTCCTCCCCGATGTCCGGGGTCGTGGATTATGCCCCCGTGGAAAAGTCATGGATTGGGCCAAGATATCCCTGTCTGGTGGACGTCCAAACTGACGGTCGAATAATCCAGGGCCCGATTAGCCCACGGTTTCTCCCCCCAGGGATAAGGCCGGGATACCCGAGGGAATCGGTGAAACCAAATGAGCCCTAAAAGGAGCACTCTTTGTCTCATCTCCCCCGGTCGCGACAAATGCCGCATTACGTGTGTGCCACTTGTCGCAATCCGGAAGTTTTCCCTTTTTTATATAGATCTGTCTATTCAAACGTTTATTTCTTAGACCGTGCGTTCAAATCTTGAACCGTTTTCACCGTTGGATTCCTAGTGTCAAGATCTTCAAAACTAGATCCCATATTGATAGGTTTTGATGAAAATTTTTCATGAAAAAACCCGGACAAATAAACCACATCGGGAGCACATTTATTTTTCCTTTCTGAAAGCCATTTACGAGAGGCACGGCCGTGCCTCTCGCGGAGGCAAAACCGTGCCTCTCACGGAAGCAAAACCGAATGGAACTCGGTCCTCCAGATTTTCATGGTTCGCCGGGTTAAAGTTATGTTGTAGAATGCATGCCTCCAACACAACAGTAGTTTTTCCTTTTTGCTGAGCAAACAACCGATGCCACTGGGCCGCATCGATGGGTTGATATTGTTAGGAGCATGGTCAGCTCGGTCTCTTTATTGGTGTTGTTCAATGATAAAAAGTTGGATTTTTTTTAAACCTACTAGAGGTATCCGCCAGGGCGATCCGATTTCACCCTATCGCTTCTTGTTTACAGCGGAGGGCCTTTCAGGCCTTCTTAAATCTAGTGTTCAGTCGACACATTTTGTAGGCATTAAAATGGCAGAGTCAACTCCACCGGTTAATCACCTTTTCTTGCAGGAGTCAGCTCCGCCGGTTAATCACCTTTTGTTTGCATAGGACAACCTATTGTTCTTCAAGGCACTAGAAGAGGGGGCGGAAGAAGTACCTCTTTTGCTGCGTAACTATCGGGCTTTTTAAAATCTAGTGTTTAGTTGTCACATCTTGCAGACATTAAAATGGCAAAGTCAACTTTGCCGGTTAATCACTTTTTGTTTGCCGAGGACAACCTGTTGTTCTTCAAGGCGCTAGGAGAGGGGGCGGAAGAAGTATCTCTTTTGCTGCGTAACTATTGTCAGACTTCTGGGTACACATCAATAGGGATAAATCATCAATATATTTCAGTAAGGGCTGTCCCAATGACACTAGGAATGTGATCAAGAACATCTTTCATGTGCCAAACGAATCATTGTGTGGAATGTATTTGGGACTGCCTTTTGACGTTGGATCTTCAAAAAATGGTTCGTTTGAATATCTAAAACATAGACTTTGGAACAAGGTGATTGGATGGATCGAGAAAAGTTTGTTGGAAGTTTTGGTTAAAGTCGTAGCTCAAGCATTTCCGGTTTACTCTATATCATGTTTTAAGCTATTGAGGGGCTTGTGTGAGCACTCAACTACTCTCATAAGAAAAGCCTGGTGGGGTAGCAAGGACGGTAAACACAAACCTGCATGGTTTTCATATGAAACAATGACACAACCAAAGTTTATGGGTGGTCTAGGGTTTAGGGATTTTGAGATTTTTAATCTCTCCTTGCCGGACCGACAGGCTTGGAGAATTTTACAAACCCTGGACAATCTAAGTGCACGGATCATTAAAGCAGTATATTTCACATCGTGGACAATACTAGAGGTACAACTTGGTTCCCACCCTTACCATATATGGAGGGAGATATTGAAGGAGTTGATGTTCTTTGTCAATCAAGGTCTGGTCAGGAGGATAGGGAGGGGGGCTAGCACCAATATTTGGAACCAAAATTGGCTTCCTAGGGACGAGCTTATGAGACCACTTTTTCTCTAATCCCTAATCCACCATAGATGGCGTGGGCGATCTCATTGGCTCTACTTCAGTGACCTGGGATATCTTGTTGCAGCAGGTTTTCCTCCGATCAGATGTTAGCGTCATCATCAACATTCCACTATGTAGTATGTACTAGTGTCCAAGATGATTTCTCGGCTTGGAACTTTAAATGCAACAACAATTTTTCGGTTCATTCTGCTTACCGCATGGGTTGCTACCAAGAGGTGCAGAGAGGCATGGTTGGATGAATGTGCAGGATCATCTAATTCTGACGCTGAGAAATCCGGTTGGCGAAAGCTCTGGAAGGTGGAGGTCCCAGCGAAGCTGCACATGTTTTTGTGGCATTTAGCTCAAGTTTCACTTCCATCTAAGGATGCAAGGCAATACAAGAAGATGAGTGATACTAGATGTTGTTCACTGTGTGGTGTCGAAGACTCTTGGAGATATTCTCTTGTCTTAACCCATGAAGAAGGGTGCGTGTCGGTGTGGTTGTGCAGTCTAGTAGGGCACGCGCCTTTTATTTTGTTTTAATTGAGGCTTTATTATTATTATTATGTGAGCCATGAACATTGAAAAATTTATGTGTGCCATGAGGGTTGTCATGGAGTCAGGTTTTTTGTGACCAAGATGTGGTGAAAAAAGAAAGAATATGCTTGTAACGATCTTTCTTGGATGCAAATCTATGCAATGCATTATTTGATATGTTGTCTATATATAACGGTGTGGCCCTGTTGTCGAGGTGAAATTAAGGTGTGTTTTGTGTAAAAGGTCAAACGGTTTCTTGGCTTCTTACCTTCTCCATAGATAAACCAGCATTGTTATCTTACACACAACTTCTACAAAGAGAATTAAATAAGACAATGAGATCAGCCTTTGTTTTATATAGGGACGGTTAGGCCACAACGTGATGAGGTGGCAGTAGTAAGTTCAACATTAGGTCATCAGCTAGTGCTTAAAAATGCAAAAGTTCAGGTAAAAATACCAGTCTAGTTGAGTAAAACATTCAAATTGACAATCAATCATACAACATGCAACTCCCCCCAAAAGGGAAAACTCCCTAATTTTGGAGCCCCTTGTTCAAATGAAGTCATGAATTTGGGATTAGACACACAATTTTAACTGGGTCGTTGCCCTGTGCTTTGTGGTGGGATCTCTCGATGAGTGTGCCCCTTTTGTAAGTGCCTGGGTGCCTGTAATACTTCACAAGTTAAAATAAAACTACTCCAGGAAACTACACGAGGCGGCGAGCTAGGGACTCCGGTGAGTGAGCGAGAGAGTGGGCGAGCGAGCAGAGGTTGGAGGGTAGTTTAGAAAACAACAACAAATATGTATGCAACGAATTTTCTACTAGAAACGTAGAACAACATATATTTCGGTACGGAGGGAGTAGCAAAGTAAAAATAAACCTGCACAACCCTAGTAGGAATATAACAGGCGCAGCAAAGCGAACACTGTCTTCCCAAAAGAACTAACAAAAATCTGAAGTACGTAGAGTAGAAGAAACCACATATGTCTGGCGTCACCATGTATGCACGTAGCTAAGCTAGGTCTTAGTTGTTACTCGTACCGCACATCACATGCAGGTGACGATGCGTCCCCGACCTGCCTTGCCACGCACGACACCAGCTTCTCGCCGTCGTCGTCGTCGACATGCCCCGTCGCCGGTATCCGCAGCGTCACGTCGAATACGAGCACGCCGCGCCTCGTGTCAGCGGCGAGCCCGTCCACCACGAACCCCGGCTGCGTGCGCTCCACCTTGCTCGCCCGCGCTACGACCGTCGTCCAGCTCGCCTTCCACGGCATCCACGGCTGGGCGCAGACCTCCCGGCCAAGGGCGCCGTGCTCGAGCGGGACGCCGTGGTAGGCCACCGTCACCGCGGTGCCGCGCTCCAGGCACATGCGGCCCCACAGCGGGCTCTGCGACTGCACGCCGAGGGACAGGGTGAACTCTAGGTTGGGCGGCCACCGCCCTCTGCTGAGTCGACGGCGGCGTAGTAGCGCTGCGGCGTCGGGTGCTTGCACTGAGCTACGAGCCACACGGTCGAGGCGATGAGGACTACCAGTGCCAAGGCCAAGCAGATGAGGTGACAGCGCGCCATTGATGAAGATGATTGCTTCACTTGTTGATTATTGGTATGGCCTGCTCCAAGTATGGATCCAAGGTGGCCGCATCGACAAATATATATGGATCGATCGATTGCTTGCGGATTGCATCTAAAAACACTCACCATAAACTTCCTCTCTAGCTGAAACCTTCAAAAAGGAAACTACTAGTACACTAAATTTCTGTCTCATTCCTTTCATGTTTCAAGGCTAATAATATTTCCATGTTTGCAAAGAAGTTACCCCTTATATCGGTTGCTTCCAAGGGATCAAATTTAAGTGCCTTCCATTTGTTTTCTTGTAAGATGGCAAACTGTCCTATGTGGAAGTCACGCCCCTAGGGAGTAGCGAGGGTCTAAGTTACTCCCTCTGTTAATGCCCACAACGAATTTGCTGATGCTTCCCTTATCCTTATGAAAACAGATATGATTAATGCAACCTTATTGAGACAGGTGTTAGATGAATATTGTGCAAGCTCAGGCCAATTGGTGAGTGCAGGGAAGAGTGGTATTTTCTTTAGCCCTAATGTGGAAGTGGATGTGAGAGCACAAATATGTACATAGCTAAATATTATGGCTGAAGCCATCTCAGATAAATATTTGGGACTACCCTCCATGGTAGGACTAGATAAGAGTGATAGTTTTGAGTATTTGGTCGAAAGAATCATTGACAGGCTAAAAGGATGGAAAGAGAAAATTTTATCGGAGGAGGAGATCCTACTCAAAGCAATTATACAATCCATTCTATTTTTTGCTATGGCTATGTTCAAAATCCCAAAGCAACAAGTGTGCAAGGAGATTACTGATGCAATGTCTGCTTTTTGGTGGGGAGATAAAGAAGAACATAAGAGGATGCACTGGTTTGCATGGTGGAGGATGTGTCTCCCAAAATATAAAGGATGCATGGGATTCAGAGATTTACATGCTTTCAATCTTTTTTAAAGTGTTTTCAAATAGTGAATCTTTTTTACAAATTGGTGAACGATTGTCGAATTCATGAACATTTTCGAAAAAATGTGAACATTTATTGCGAAACTGGTGAACTTTATTTTTGAATTGGGAACATTTGTTGAATGTAAAAACATTTTTTAACTGGGGAATAATTTCTAAAATTTGTGAAAACGTTATGCCGAACATTTTCTAAATGCATGAAGATTATTCATATTCATATATATTTCTTGAATCAGCTATATTTTAAAAAAATGATGATTTTTTTCGTTGACGGGCATTTAAAAAACTTTGAACACTTTCTACAAATTAATGTTTTTTTCTGAATCCGCAGGCATTTTTTTCAAATTCATGAATGCCAGCATTATTTTGAATCCTCAAACATGTTTGAGATTTTTTTTTAAATTCGCAAAACAAATTAAATATGGAACCCTTCTGAAATGCATAATTATTTCAATAAGAATAAAGAAGAAAATTAGGCCCAAAAATCAAATGAAAAACAAGGCACCCCGAAAGGGCGGGCGTGGGGAAGGGAGTGCGCGCCGAATAAGAAAGAAGAGGTCGCACTGCCGCTTAAGGGGCCAAACAGGGTTTGCGTCAGGCAGCCTCTGTAAGTGGACCTGCCCAGGTTCCCTTCGTTCAGTTTTCTTTTCAGTCATTTGTTCGTTTTTCTCTATTTTATTATATTCTTTAAAAAAATTATATTTATAAATATTCTAAATAAATATATTACAAAAATTAATTCACTTCATTTTTAAAATGTGTTTAGGACGCATTTAAAATAGGCTCCCTAATGTGGAATATTTGTTCACGTAATTTCTATATAATATTTGTACCATTAGAAAAATGTTGTAACTACATTTCAAAATTCGTGATTTTCAAAAATATGTTCATGAAATTTTTGAGTGAAAAAATATCACATGATTTTATAAAACTGTTCTTCATACTTTTTAATCACGTGTTTCTAAGATTTGTTCATGACATTTTGAATAGATGTTTATACCATGCAGAAAAATGTCCACGTATTTCGAAACAACTGTCCATCATATTCAGAAAAATATAAAATGTTAAAAAATATACCATTTAAAAAATGATCAGGACATTTTATAAAATGTTCACGCGTTACAAAAATATGTTTGTGAAATTTAAATAAAAATTATAAGATGTATAAAAAAATCTTCGTATAATTGAAAGAAAAATTGTACACGGAAAATGTCCATATTTACATACATCACGTACATCTGAAAAAAATATCAAACACAAACAGAAATAACAGAAAAAAACACGCGGAAGCTTCTAAAACCGGTCTGAACCAGTCCATAGAAGCTTCACAAAACTTTACACAAACATGTATACATGTCGATCCACTTCCGCTCACGTTAGACGAGCTCCTGTCTCACAAAGGGTGGGATATGGCTCTGGCGCGATAAAATGGAGACCATGAAGATTTCCACCTGTAGGAGTGAGCCAAACTTAGGGGTAAAGCCTAAGCTTGGGGAAGTATATTTCCTTACCTACATTTCACTCATGTTCTCATATATATTAATTACATGAATGATTGCTTGCTGATATTTCTATATCCATATTTGGTTTATGTTTGTTTCATTCACTCAAAATGAAGAAACCAAAAAATATTTCTCATTTTGTCGCTTCGTTTTGTTGGGTCTTTTATTGCCTTCTTTAGTGTTCTTTCTTTTTTTAGTTTGATTGTTATCGTATATTATGTTTCTTGTGCTATTTGCATTCAAAAAAAAAGAAACACGGTGTTCTTCTTTGGTTGGTTATTTTGCTCTTTCGAAGATCTCTAAGAAAACGATGTAAATATTTCCTTATTATTTTTGCTTCTTCTTTGGAAGTTCTATTTGAACACCTCTTTGAAACTTTCAGGGTCTCTTTTATTCAAAGGATCTCCATAGGATTTTTTAAGGATTAGAATCCTTAGAAATTTTTCCTACGTAGGTCGTTTGATTCGTAGAATTGAATGTTGTAGGATTTTTTCCTAAGGGTTTATTTGTACTACATTTCACAGCAATTCTAACATCCACTCCAACCTCTTGAAAGAAATCCTTTGCTTTTTCCATGACATAATCAAACAAACTCAAATCCTATAGGGATCTAATGGACATGCCATTTCAATCCTACATTTTTCTATTCCTGTGTTTTTGCAATCCTACGAATTAAAAAGGCCCTCAAAGTCTTAGGTCGCATATCAATCGCGTATAATCCGCGAATATTCATGCGAGCGCACATGTGATATGTGCATTTGTGTTAGTTATCTCTCCATACATGTTGAAAGAACATGCGGTGCCCCCATGTTTGGTTTTGGTAATTGATGACAATCTCTATGGACTAATGGTTTCCTTGAGTTATATTTGAAGGTTTTGTCCATAGGCTTTTCTTGAAGTCCATGTGTTGGTTTCAAGGAGTTTATGAGTTGACCAAGGTGCTATTAAGGAATTATCCAAAGATTGGTCATGTGAGTGTTGAGCTTATTGCAAGCATGTCTCGAATAAGAAGATTGTGTGATCATTCATGTTTAACTTCAAGACATCATCCAAATGAAGAGAGTTGGAAAGACTCAAGATTGATCAAGACTAAGTCAAGAGTGAATCAAGTTGATCAACTCACAAAGCGTAGAAGATGTACCGAGAGGGATCAAGTGATCCCATGGTATGGTAAGCATTGTCCATTGCACTTTATGTACTAACCCATGGTCTATGTGAGAGTTGTATGTGGGGTTAGGTACGTATCCATGGGCTTGCGTCAAGAGGAAGATATCATACAACCCATGGAAAGGATGACATCAAGTGGTGATCGTCATCAAGATTGCCGTGTGCAAGTTCAAGTGGAGCATCACGAAGAGATCAAGTGCTTGAATCTTTCCATCCATTGTGGTGTCAATGGACTTATGAAGATGTGCCGAAGAGTGGCTCACCCATAGTGAACTATGGGGGAGCAATCATCTAGTCTTCATCGAGCCAACGCAATTAAGAAAGGTGGTCCAACTTGAGGGAGTCAAGATCGTCTTCATCTAGCTCAAGTGGACCATGTGCAAGGCAAAGGTTTTCCCTTGATAGGTTTTCTATTTTACCGGTCTTGTGGTGGTAGTTGGGAGACCTAGTTATAGGATCGTTTGCCGTACTATCAAGGGAGGCTCTCAAGTTGGTAGCTTGATCGTATCGTTAGTAGAGAGCTCAAACCATTGCATCCTTGCATCATGTTTCTTGGTTCTTGTTTGGTTATCTTTTTGAGTCTTAGAGCTTATGGTCATCTTGATGAAAAGCTTGAGTTCATCGAAAACGGAGTTCGCATGCGTCTTCTATGATGTTTTCGGTATTGGAGGTTTTACCGGTCTTATCCGATGAAGGGTTCTCACCATTTTCTTATGGGACTTTTCTCATTTGCTTATTCTTGATATTTCTATCAATATTGTGTTAGCCCATGTCGTTAGCTTTCCAACAAACTTGGTTTCGTTGAATTCGGAGTCCGTTTGCAAAAGTTGTGGCTGTTTTGGTAAAGGCTGCAACGGTACTACCGCGATTAGAGCGGATGTAATTTTTTACTACCGCTCCAGAGCGGTAGTACCGCTGCTCCTGAGCGGTAGTACCACTCCAGAGCAGTACTACCGTGGCTCCTAAGCGGTAGTACCGCCCCGGACCAAAATCTCGTGTTTTCTCTCTCGTTTGGGCTGTTTTGGCCGTGCTAAGCGGTAGTACCGCTCCTCCAAGCGGTAGTACCGCTTGTGCACGACCTGAGCACATAACGGTTGGATTCGGGAGGTCCTATAAAAGGGGGTCTTCTTCCCCAATGAACCTAATCTTTTGAGCTCGTGTTCTTCCCTCATTGTTGACCTTCTCCGAGCTTGCTATCTCTCAATCCCTCCATGGATTCTTGCTAGTTTTGGGGGGAAAAGAGAGAGGAGATCTAGATCCACATTTCCACCAATCACTTTCTCCTCTATGTGAGGGGAACCCCTTGGATCTAGTTCTTGGAGTTCTTGGTGTTCTCCTTCTTGTTCTTCCTCTCATTTTCCTCCCTAGCATTAGTTGCTTTGGTGGGATTTGAGAGAGAAGGACTTGGGCACTCTGTGTGCCCTTGCCATTGCATTTGTGCATCGGTTTGAGTTCTCCATGGTGATACGTGGAAGTTACAAGTTGAGAAGCTTATTACTCTTGGGTGCTTGGTGCCCTTGAGCTTGTTCCTCTTGGGTGCTTGGGCGCCCTAGTCGGTTGGTGGTGTTTGGAGCTCAATCATTGTGGTGTAAAGCTCCGGGCAAGCGTCGGGGTCTCCAATTAGGTTGTGGAGATCGCCCCGAGCAATTTGACGGGTTCCGGTGACCGCCCCCAAGGGTTGCCAAAGTGTACGGGTTCGGTGACCGCCCCCAAGGGTTGCCATTTGTACGGGTTCGGTGACCGCCCTCAAGGGTCCCTTAGTGGATTCACGGCATCTTACATTGTGCGAGGGCGTGAGGAGATTACGGTGGCCCTAGTGGCTTCTTGGGGAGCATTGTGCCTCCACACCGCTCCAAACGGAGATTAGCATCCGCAAGGGTGTGAACTTCGGGATACATCGTCGTCTCCACGTGCCTCGGTTATCTCTTACCTGACCCCCTTTACTTATGCACTTTACTTTGTGATAGCCATATTGTTCTTTGGCATATATCTTGCTATCACATAGTTGCTTATCCTGCTTAGCATAAGTTGTTGGTGCACATAGGTGAGCCTAGTTGTTGTAGGTTTTGTGCTTGACAAATTAACCATTAGGTTTATTCCGCATTTGTTCAAGCCTAAACTGTAATTATTTTAAAGCGCCTATTCACCCCCCCTCTAGGCGACATCCTCGATCTTTCAATTGGTATCAGAGCCTCGTCTCTCTTTATTAGGCTTTACCGCCTAGAGAGTAAAGATGTCGACTAGGGGATTAGGATTCTCTGACACTCTTAGTTTCGATGGCACAAATTTTGATGTTTGGGTAATTCACATGCTTAATCTCTTTAGGGTCATGGACCCAAATTTAGAGCGAATTGTAGATATGGGTTTTTCTCCTCCAAAGGATCCCCAAAGATTGTCTTCAGAGGATGAGAAAAACTCTTATCTCAATGCTCAAGCTTCTAATGTGCTTTTTGATGCTTTGAGCAATGTAGTTATATTTCAACTCATGCCGTTCCGGAATGTTCATGAGTTATTGACAAAGCTTCAAGATAAATATGGCGTGTCCAAGATTTGTAAGGATGATTGTTCTCCCTCCACCTCCAGTCGTATAGTCTTCTCAACTTCTTCTACTTCACCTACATGTGGTTTGCCACAAGGTAATGACATGGTGAGTAGTGTTAGTCATTGCAATGATAATAGTATGCTTATTGTGGATGATCCTTCATCACTATATTATTGCAATGCTCCTTCTTTGGGCTTTAACACTTCAAGCACTCCAAATGTTTCACATGCTTGTGTTGATAGTCCTTGCATATCATGTAGAAATTGCTTGACTAAATCTCATGATGATATGCTTGCTATGTCTTGTTGCCATGATAAAAATGCATCTATTTCCTCGAATTGTTGTGCTAACAATGTAGTGGAAACCGAACACTCCATGGAACAAGATGTGGTGTTTAATGGTGCCTCAAGGGATCCTACATCATCATCTATTGCTTTTTTCCTTATGGCTAAGGCGTCAAAGGTATCTCCTACTTTGTACCCCAATATGTCTCTTGATGATGATGTTGATGCTAATGATGATGAGGATAATGATGAAGAGAATGATAATGTTGCCTCCTTAAAAACTAAGGGGGAAATGATTTTTAAAGCTCTTCATAAAAATAAAATTGCTCGTTCCAACTTCATGGAAATAATGTCCATTGCCATTGATGGCAAGAAATACATTGAGGAGTTGGAATATCATCTAGAGGAGCATGAGACCACCATTGATAAAATGGAAGGTCATGGGCGTGATTACGCTAATGAGATTGCGGACCTCTCTCAAGCTCTTGAACTTGAACAAACCACCAAGGAATCTCTTAAGGAGACTTTTGCTCTAGAATTGTCTAGAGTGAAGGAATCTACTGATAGAGCTCTTAAGGTGGCCAATGTTTTTGAAACTAAAAATGATAAGCTTGAAGTTGCTCATGCTAGACTCCTTGAGGATTTTGAGCACCTCGAAAATGGCTCAAGGGTCATCAAGGGTGAGCTCATCAAACTCACCGAGTCTCATGCTCAACTTGAAGCTTCTTATTTAAAAGAGCTTGCCAAGTTGCCTTCTCCTCTTGTTGTTAATGATGATGCTTGTGCTACTAATTCTATTACTTGTGAAGCATCCATTTTGAAGGAGAATGTTGAGCTACGGGCTCAACTTGAGGTGCTATCTTGCAATTATGGGAAATTGGAAGAAAGTCATGAAAAGCTCTCAAGCTCTCATGATGATCTTCTAGTATCCCATAGTGTGCTAAAGATAGCTCATGAGGCCATGATTGCTAAGGTAACATCTAGTGAGCCTCATGTGGATACTAGCACTACTTCTAGTCAAAATAGTATATGTTGGTACATCTTGTGATGAATTGCTTTCCTTGCCTTGTTGCTCTAACGATGAAGCTTATACTTCCTCTAGTACTTGTGTTGAGACTAACCATGTAGAGGAAATCAAAGAGCTCAAGGCCCAAGTCACTTCTTTGAAGAAAGGCTTGGAAAAGTGTCATGAAGGGAAATCCACACTCAACAATATCTTGAGTGTGTAAAAATCCCCCAATGACAAAGGTGGACTTGGATTCAACTCCAATAAGAAGAAGAAGTCCAACATGAACAAAAAGAAGGGCCAAGAACAAGTCAAGAATTCGGCCAAGATTGTTTGCTTCAAGTGCAAAGTAGAAGGGCATCATGTTAGATCTTGCCCATTGAAGAAGAAGGCCATTAGTGTCAAGCAACAAGGGAAGAGGGCACAAGTTAAATCTCATGCTCAACATCAAGTTGAAGAAAGGCCTCTTCCCAAGAAGACTCAAGTTAATGCTTCTCAAATTGAGAAATCAAGTGAGAAGAAAGTGAAGAGTAGACGTTGCTACTTATGTCGTGAGAAAGGTCACGTCGCTTCTTCATGCACTAGTGGTAACTTATCCAACCCAATTATTATTGATGATATCTATTCTCTTGGTAAGGATAAGGTTGGCAATGTGTTTGCCAAGTTTGTTGGTACTCAAAGTGGTGTCAAGCAAAGAACCATTTGGGTAGCCAAACCTATTGTGACTAACCTCTTAGGACCCAACTTGGTTGGGGACCAACAAGCTCAAACTTGATCAATAGGTGTTGTTGGAGGGCATTGGAGACTTGGCTACATTATGAAGAATTAAGGGGACTTCATCATTCTCTTTGTCTCAAGCCAAGTCAATTGGATTATCAAGTTTCTATCTTATATCCAATGTGCCTCCTTGTGGTAACTTGTACTTCAATTGTTTACCTTGAAAGTTACTTGCCCCCTTGCATGTTTTGGTTTTGTTCCTTGCATGTGTTTGTATATGTTGCACTTCCAACTTGCTTATCTTGAGCAATCAAGTATGTGTGTGTTGGTTTGCACATCATGTACGTGTGCGTCGTGTGTTGAGCCTTTTTGCTTCCTGTTTGTATCCTAGTTGGCTCGTGTGAGAGATCAATGGAACATCCCATTTTGGGGGAGTGATGTGCTTTGTGCACCTCACAATCCTATAAATGTGTGTACATGAGGAATACCATCTAGTATTGATATTACAAGATTATCTAGTCGCTAGGTGGTATATCTCTCATGAGAAATTCAAATTCTAAAAATTCCATTGATTATCTCGTGTTGGATCCTCTTATTGCCTCTTGTTTAGTTCTTATTGGTATCACATTATGGGGGAGTAATATGCTAAGTGCATATTACAATCCTAGAAAATGTGTACATTTGAGATATTGTCACCTAGAATTGATATTGTAAATTATCTTGTTCCTAGGTGGCATGTTAGCTCCACAAGTTGCAATTTGCTTGTGTGTGGTGTGAAGATGATGTTGGATATCCTTGCTATCTACCACCGGGAATTCTTTCCATCTACTTCTTGTCTTTTGACAATTGGTAGTCACTTATGTGTGGTAGAATTTAATTGATCATCTTTACATTGGCTTTTGTTTATTTGCCTTTTTCTCTTGCCAAGGTTTGTGTTAACTCCCGTTGTCTTCCATACCACTTGTGGATCTTGTTTATTTCTTGTTCTTGTCTAGTGTTTTCTAGATATAGTGAAAGAAGCGATCCCACCTTGTGCATTTTGTATTCAAATACAAATCCTATATAATGCACAACTCGTGGGGGAGCTATTCTATTTTCTTCACTCTTATTGTGATCCTTATCAAGTGTGTTTTGGTGGAAGGCAAGCCATTTCTTTTTGGTACTTTGTGCCATCATGAAACTTTGTTGAGAGCTTGGTATGTTTGGAACCATCCTCTCTTTGGGAGTTTGACATCTTTAGTTTAGTGTGTATCAATGGATATCTCATTCCTTGATGTATCTTTAATGATATCTTCCAAGTGATGATTTCTCCATTTGGTATCCTTTTCACTTGGCATTTTTTTATCTTTTGGTTTCGGGTTTTGAAAGTCTTGAGCATGCATGTTTACTTCATGTATTTCATTTTGCATGCTTTCTTTCTTTGACTCAATATATAGGGGAAACTCCACCTAGTCTCAATTTGGATGAGATGTGCATGAAATTCATTTTCATATCTATATGCACATATTTATGTGGAGTTTGTCCTATGTATTGGTGTTTCTAACTATTTGGTCCCGATGAGTTTGGGTACCATTTAGTTTGTGTTGTTCTTCTAGGAACATTTGGAGATGCATTGGATGCTCGGCTCACTCACAAGGAAGGTGTTGTCACCATGTGCATATTGGAGTCAAGCTAGGATGATCAATGAACTACTATCTACCTTCAATTGGTATCTACTACATCCTTCCAATGATATCTCGGTAACAAGTATCTATTCATGCTTTCTCCTCTTGCATTCAACCTTGTGTAGGTTGCATCTTGGCATGATTTTCATCTCATATCTTGTGATACTTGTTTCCTTTCTCAAAGCATCCCAACGATGATCTCTTGTTGCTAGTTGTGATGCCCTTGATGGATGTGTGTTTGGACTTCATTTATATACAATAAGACCATATCTAGCCAAGTGCTATGCTTTCAAGCAAATATCTTATTGGTATATTTATGACTTCCTTGTGGATATCTTGTTCCTTCGTGTTGTAACTATTTCGGGTGTACATTCTTCTTTGTAGATATATATATCATCATGATTTAGTCTACATAGAACCTTATACACTTGAGAGAAATTACATCTCTAGTTGATATCCTTTCTTTCACGTCCACCTTGTCTTTCTTATGTTATTTATTTGGTGCCTCCGTGAAAGCTTTTGCCTTGAGTGCGTGTCCTTTATCGTTGCATCTTGATGCACTCTTGTGTGGTGAAGATTATTTTCCTCATGCTTATCGTTACGAGGCTTTTGCCATCTTAATTGGCATCCCTCGTCTTGATGAGGCTTTCATCTTCTATCTTCACCACGGGTTGTCACAAGCATAAGTTCTTTATATGCTTATTAGTAAGCTTGTGAACCCATTTGCTAGTTGTGTGTGGGAATGACAGGCCTTGCACCGTGTGCCTCATTCTTTCAAGACTATATTGATGCTTAATGCTCATCCTAATTTTAGTCTTCTCAAGTGCTTCGCCATGAATCACACACATCATTTTGGTTGAGCCCATTCTTAAGTTGCCTCTTTTACTTGTTGCTCAACCATGTGTTTGTTGCAAGCACTAGGCTTTGTTTCCTATATGCTCACTTGCACTTGTTGTAAGTTTCTATTGATTTTGGGGGAGCTATGATCCTATTTTGTGCACTTTGTATCCAATTACAAAACATTCTTTTTTGTGCACAAATCAGGGGGAGCTTCTCTAGTTTCTTTAGAACACTCCTCGTCTCATATCATAATATCCTTCATTCATGTGGCTCATAGGATCTTTGGTCTAGTTGGTTCAATTGATATCCTTTGATTGCTTGCTTCAATTGGTATCTTTTGATTGCTTGATTGCTTGTTTCTCTCTTTGTTATGTCTTTGTGGCATATCATTCTTTTGCAATCTTTGGGCCTCAATATAGTTTGTGTTCCTCCAAGTATTAACCGTTGGATATGTGTATTGCATCCCACTCTCTTGTTGAGAAATACACAATTTATGGAGGACCACAATTTATATTGGTCTTCTTAGCTTTTCGCCCATTTTGGCAATCGATGCCAATGGGGGAGAAGTTTCAGAGAGTTTTGTGGAGAAGTTTAGAGAGTTATCTCCTCTTGCTTTGGTTTTGTTCCTTAGAATTTGCATCTCATACGCATGCACTATTGGTTGTTGCATTACATAGTGAAGCATAATTCCTTATATAAACTCTCTTGAAAGTGATTGTCATCAATTACCAAAATGGGGGAGATTGAAAGAACATGCGGTGCCCCCATGTTTGGTTTTGGTAATTGATGACAATCTCTATGGACTAATGGTTTCCTTGAGTTATATTTGAAGGTTTTGTCCATAGGCTTTTCTTGAAGTCCATGTGTTGGTTTCAAGGAGTTTATGAGTTAACCAAGGTGCTATTAAGGAATTATCCGAAGATTGGTCATGTGAGTGTTGAGCTTATTGCAAGCATGTCTTGAATAAGAAGATTGTGTGATCGTTCATGTTTAACTTCAAGACATCATCCAAATGAAGAGAGTTGGAAAGATTCAAGGTTGATCAAGACTAAGTCAAGAGTGAATCAAGTTGATCAACTCACAAAGCGTAGAAGATGTACCGAGAGGGATCAAGTGATCCCATTGTTGGGTAACGTAGTAATTTCAAAAAAATTCCTACGCACATGCAAGATCACGGTGATGGCATAGCAACGAGAGAGGAGAGTATTGTCCACGTACCCTCGTAGACCGTAAGTGGAAGCGTTATCACAACGCGGTTGATGTAGTCATACGTCTTCACGACTCGACCGATCCAAGCACCGAACGTACGGCACCTCCGTGTTCAGCACACGTTCAGCTCGATGACGTTCCCCGGGCTCCAATCCAGCAAAGCGTCGAGGATGAGTTCTGTCAGCTCGACGGCATGGTGACGATGATGATGTTCTACCGGCGCAGGGCTTCGCCTAAACTCCGCGACAATATGACCGAGGTGAAATATGGTGGAGGGGGGCACTGCACACGGCTAAGGAACGATTCGTAGATCAACTTGTGTGTCCTAGGGTGCCCCCCTGCCCCCGTATATAAAGGAGCAAGGGGGGAGGCCGGCCGGCCCCTTGGGGCGCGCCAAGGAGGAGGAGTCCTCCTCCTAGTAGGAGTAGGACTCCCCCTTTCCTACTCCTACTAGGAGGGGGAAAGGAAGGGGGAGAGGGGGAAGGAAAGAGGGGGGCGCCGCCCCGCCCCCCTCCCCCCTCCTAGTCCAATTCGGACCAGAGGGAGAGGGGGCGCGCGGCCCACCCTGGCCGCCCCTCTCTCTGTTGGGGAACGTTGTAGAAAATAAAAATTTTCCTACTCGTTTCACCAAGATCATCTAGGAGTTCATCTAGCAACGAGTGAATAGATGCATCTACATACCTTGTAGATGGCGAGCGGAAGCGTTCAAAGAACGGGGATGATGTAGTCGAACACGACGTGATTCGAATCACCGGAGATCCTAGCACCGAACGGACGGCACCTCCGTGTTCAACACACGTACGGAACAGCCACGTCTCCTCCTTCTTGATCCAGCAAGGGAGGGAGGAGAGGTTGAGGGAGATGGCACCAGCAGCAGCACGACGGCGTGGTGTTGATGGAGTTGCAGTACTCCGGCAGAGCTTCGCTAAGCAATAAGGAGGTGGAGGAGGTGTTGGGGAGGGAGAAGGAGGCAACCAAAGGCCAAGGACTCAAGGTATGAAGTCCCTCCTCTCCCCCACCATATATAGGGGTGCCAAGGGGGGGTGGCCGGCCCTAGGAGATCCAATCTCCTAGGGGGTGCGGCGGCCAAGGGGGGTTTCCCTCCCCCCCAAGGCACCTAGGAGGTGCCTTACCCTCCTAGGACTCTTTCCCCCTTAAACCCTAGGCGCATGGGCCTATGTGGGGCTGGTGCCCTTGGCCCAAGCAGACCAAGGCGCACCCCCTACAGCCCATGTGGCCCCCGGGGATGGTTGGCCCCACCCGGTGGGCCCCCGGGACCTCTCCGGTGGTCCCGGTACAATACCGATAACCCCGAAACTTGTCCCGATGCCCGAAACAGGACTTCCCATATATAAATCTTTACCTCCGAACCATTTCGGAACTCCTCGTGACGTCCGGGATCTCATCCGGGACTCCGAACAACATTCGGGTTACTGCATATACATATCCCTACAACCCTAGCGTAACTGAACCTTAAGTGTGTAGACCCTACGGGTTCGGGAGACATGTAGACATGACCGAGATCGCTCTCCGGTCAATAACCAACAGCGGGATCTGGATACCCATGTTGGCTCCCACACGCTCCACGATGATCTCATCGGATGAACCATGATGTCGAGGATTTAATCAACCCCGTATGCAATTCCCTTTGTCAATCGATATGTTACTTGCCCGAGATTCGATCGTCGGTATCCCAATACCTCGTTCAATCTTGTTACCGGCAAGTCACTTTACTCGTACCGTAATGTATGATCCCGTGACCAAACACTTGGTCACTTTGAGCTCATTATGATGATGCATTACTGAGTGGGCCCAGTGATATCTCTCCGTCATACGGAGTGACAAATCCCAGTCTCGATCTATATAAAACAATAGATACTTTCGGAGATACCTGTAGTGCACCTTTATAGTCACCCAGTTACGTTGTGACGTTTGATACACCCAAAGCACTCCTACGGTATCCAGGAGTTATACGATCTCATGGTCGAAGGAAGAGATACTTTGACATTGCAAAAACTCTAGCAAACGAACTATACGATCTTGTGCTATGTTTAGGATTGGGTCTTGTCCATCACATCATTATCCTAATGATGTGATCCCGTTATCAATGACATCCAATGTCCATAGCCAGGAAACCTTGACTATCTATTGATCAACGAGCTAGTCAACTAGAGGCTTACTAGGGACATGTTGGTGTCTGTTATTCACACATGTATTACGATTTCCGGATAACACAATTATAGCATGAATAAAGACAATTATCATGAACAAAGAAATATAATAATAATGCTTTTATTATTGCCTCTAGGGCATATTTCCAACAGTCTCCCACTTGCACTAGAGTCAATAATCTAGTTACATTGTGATGAATCGAACACCCATGGAATTCTGGTGTTGATCATGTTTTGCTCTTGGGAGAGGTTTAGTCAACGGATCTGCTACATTCAGGTCCGTATGTACTTTACAAATCTCTATGTCTCCATCTTGAACATTTTCACGGATGGAGTTGAAGCGACGCTTGATGTGCCTTGTCTTCTTGTGAAACCTGGGCTCCTTGGCAAGTGCAATAGCTCCAGTGTTGTCACAGAAGAGCTTGATCGGCCCCGACGCATTGGGTATGACTCCTAGGTCGGTGATGAACTCCTTCACCCATATTGCTTCATGTGCTGCCTCCGAGGCTGCCATGTACTCCGCTTCACATGTAGATCCCGCCACGACGCTCTGCTTGCAACTGCACCAGCTTACTGCCCCACCATTCAAAATATACACGTATCCGGTTTGTGACTTAGAGTCATCCAGATCTGTGTCGAAGCTAGCGTCGACGTAACCTTTTACGACGAGCTCTTCGTCACCTCCATAAACGAGAAACATTTCCTTAGTCCTTTTCAGGTACTTCAGGATATTCTTGACCGCTGTCCAGTGTTCCTTGCCGGGATTACTTTGGTACCTTCCTACCAAACTTACGGCAAGGTTTACATCAGGTCTGGTACACAGCATGGCATACATAATAGAACCTATGGCTGAGGCATAGGGGATGACACTCATCTCTTCTATCTCTGCTGCCGTGGTCGGACATTGAGCTGAGCTCAATTTCACACCTTGCAAAACAGGCAAGAACCCTTTCTTGGACTGATCCATTTTGAACTTCTTCAAAATCTTATCAAGATATGTGCTTTGTGAAAGACCTATGAGGCGTCTTGATCTATCCCTATAGATCTTGATGCCTAATATATAAGCAGCTTCTCCAAGGTCCTTCATTGAAAAACTCTTATTCAAGTAGGCCTTAATGCTGTCCAAAAGTTCTATATCATTTCCCATCAAAAGTATGTCATCTACATATAGTATGAGAAATGCTATAGAGCTCCCACTCACTTTCTTGTAAACACAGGCTTCTCCATAAGTCTGTGTAAACCCAAACGCTTTGATCATCTCATCAAAACGAATGTTCCAACTCCGAGATGCTTGCACCAGCCCATAAATCGAGCGTTGGAGCTTGCACACCTTGTCAGCATTTTTAGGATCGACAAAACCTTCCGGCTGCATCATATACAATTCTTCCTTAAGGAAACCATTAAGGAATGCCGTTTTGACGTCCATTTGCCAAATTTCATAATCATAAAATGCGGCAATTGCTAACATGATTCGGACGGACTTCAGCTTCGCTACCGGTGAGAAAGTCTCATCGTAGTCAACCCCTTGAACTTGTCGATAACCCTTAGCGACAAGCCGAGCTTTATAGATGGTCACATTACCATCCGCGTCTGTCTTCTTCTTAAAGATCCATTTATTTTCTATGGCTCGCCGTTCTACGGGCAAGTCAGTCAAAGTCCATACTTCGTTTTCATACATGGATCCTATCTCGGATTTCATGGCTTCTAGCCATTTGTCGGAATCCGGACCCGCCATCGCTTCTTCATAGTTCGAAGGTTCACCGTTGTCTAACAACATGATTTCCAAGACAGGGTTGCCGTACCACTCTGGTGCGGAACGTGTCCTCGTGGACCTTCGAATTTCAGTAGGAGCTTGATCAGAAGTATCTTGATCATTATCATTAACTTCCTCTCTAGTCGGTGCAGGCACCTCAGGAACATTTTCTTGAGTTGCGCCATTTTCCGGTTCAAGAGGTAATACTTCATCAAGCTCTACTTTCCTCCCACTTACTTCTTTCGAGAGAAACTCTTTCTCCAGAAAGGACCCATTCTTGGCAACAAAGATCTTGCCTTCGGATCTGAGGTAGAAGATATACCCAACAGTTTCTTTAGGGTATCCTATGAAGACGCATTTTTCCGATTTGGGTTCGAGCTTTTCAGGTTGAAGTTTCCTGACATAAGCATCGCATCCCCAAACTTTTAGAAATGACAGCTTAGGTTTCTTCCCAAACCATAATTCATACGGTGTCGTCTCAACGGATTTCGACGGGGCCCTATTTAAAGTGAATGCGGCAGTCTCTAAAGCATAGCCCCAAAAAGATAGTGGTAAATCGGCAAGAGACATCATAGATCGCACCATATCTAATAGAGTGCGATTACGACGTTCGGACACACCATTACGCTGAGGTGTTCCAGGCGGCGTGAGTTGTGAAACTATTCCACATTTTCTTAAGTGTGTACCAAACTCGTGACTCAAGTATTCTCCTCCACGATCTGATCGTAGAAACTTGATTTTCCTGTCACGTTGATTCTCAACTTCACTCTGAAATTCCTTGAACTTTTCAAAGGTCTCAGACTTGTGTTTCATTAAGTAGACATACCCATATCTACTCAAGTCATCAGTGAGGGTGAGAACATAACGATAGCCACCGCGAGCCTCAACACTCATTGGACCGCACACATCAGTATGTATGATTTCCAATAAGTTGGTTGCTCTCTCCATTGTTCCTGAGAATGGAGTCTTGGTCATTTTACCCATGAGGCATGGTTCGCACGTGTCAAATGATTCGTAATCAAGAGACTCTAAAAGTCCATCAGCATGGAGCTTCTTCATGCGTTTGACACCTATGTGACCGAGGCGGCAGTGCCACAAGTATGTGGGACTATCACTATCAATCTTACATCTTTTGGTACTTACACTATGAATATGTGTAGCATTACGCTCGAGATTCATAAAGAATAAACCATTCACCATCGGAGCATGACCATAAAACATATCTCTCATATAAATAGAACAACCATTATTCTCGGATTTAAATGAGTAGCCATCTCGAATTAAACGAGATCCTGATACAATGTTCATGCTCAAACTTGGCACAAAATAACAATTATTGAGGTTCAAAACTAATCCCGTAGGTAAATGTAGAGGTAGCGTGCCGACGGCGATCACATCGACCTTGGAACCATTCCCGACGCGCATCGTCACCTCGTCCTTCGCCAGTCTCCGTTTATTCCGCAGCTCCTGTTGTGTGTTACAAATATGAGCAACGGCACCGGTATCAAATACCCAGGAGTTACTACGATTACTGGTAAGGTACACATCAATTACATGTATATCAAATATACCTTTGGTTTTGCCGGCCTTCTTGTCCGCTAAGTATTTGGGGCAGTTCCGCTTCCAGTGACCACTTTCCTTGCAATAAAAACACTCAGTCTCGGGCTTGGGTCCATTCTTTGGCTTCTTCCCGGCAGCTTGCTTGCTGGGCGCGGCAACTACCTTGCCGTCCTTCTTGAAGTTCTTTTTACCCTTGCCCTTCTTGAACTTAGTGGTTTTATTGACCATCAACACTTGATGTTCCTTTCTGACTTCTACCTCTGCTGATTTCAGCATAGCAAATACTTCAGGAATGGTCTTTTCCATCCCCTGCATATTGAAGTTCATCACAAAGCTCTTGTAGCTCGGTGGAAGCGACTGGAGGATTCTGTCAATGACCGCATCATCCGGGAGATTAACTCCCAGCTGAGTCAAGCGGTTATGTAACCCAGACATAGTGAGTATGTGCTCACTGACAGAACTATTTTCCTCCATCTTACAGCTGAAGAATTTGTCAGAGACTTCATATCTCTCGACCCGGGCATGAGCTTGGAAAACCATTTTCAGCTCTTCGAACATCTCATATGCTCCATGTCTCTCAAAACGCTTTTGGAGCCCCGGCTCTAAGCTGTAAAGCATGCCGCACTGAACGAGGGAGTAGTCATCAGAACGTGCCTGCCAAGCGTTCATAACGTCTTGTTCTGCAGGGAGAACAGGTGCATCACCTAGCGGTGCTTGTAGGACATAATCTTTCTTGGCAGCTATGAGGATGATCCTCAGGTTCCGGACCCAGTCCGTATAGTTGCTGCCATCGTCTTTCAGCTTGGTTTTCTCTAGGAACGCGTTGAAGTTGAGGACTACGTTGGCCATTTGATCTACAAGACATATTGTAAAAATTTAGACTAAGTTCATGATAATTAAGTTCATCTAATCAAATTATAATGAACTCCCACTCAGATTTGACATCCCTTTGGTCATCTAAGTGTTACACGATCCGAGTCGACTAGGCCGTGTCCGATCATCACGTGAGACGGACTAGTCATCGTCGGTGAACATTCTCATGTAGATCGTATCTTCCATACGACTCGTGTTCGACCTTTCGGTCTCCGTGTTCCGAGGCCATGTCTGTACATGCTAGGCTCGTCAAGTTAACCCTAAGTGTTTTCGCTGTGTAAAACTGTCTTACACCCGTTGTATGTGAACGTAAGAATCTATCACACCCGATCATCACGTGGTGCTTCGAAACGACGAACTGTAGCAACGGTGCACAGTTAGGGGAGAACACTTCTTGAAATTTTGTAAGGGATCATCTTATTTACTACCGTCGTTCTAAGTAAACAAGATGCATAAAACATAATAAACATCACATGCAATTATATAAAGTAGTGACATGATATGGCCAATATCATATAGCTCCTTCGATCTTCATCTTCGGGGCTCCATGATCATCTTGTCACCGGCATGACACCATGATCTCCATCATCATGATCTCCATCATCGTGTCTTCATGAAGTTGTCACGCCAACGACTACTTCTACTTCTATGACTAACGCGTTTAGTAATAAAGTAAAGTAGTTTACATGGCGTTCTTTAATGACACGCAGGTCATACAAAAAATAAAGACAACTCCTATGGCTCCTGCCGGTTGTCATACTCATCGACATGCAAGTCGTGATTCCTATTACAATAGCATGAACATCTCATACATGACATATAGATCATTCATCATTCATCACAACTTTGGCCATATCATATCACAAAGCACTTGCTGCAAAAACAAGTTAGACGTCCTCTAATTGTTGTTTGCAAGTTTTACGTGGCTGAAGTAGGGTTCTAGCAAGAACGTTTTCTTACCTACGTGAAACCACAACGTGATTTGTCAACTTCTATTTACCCTTCATAAGGACCCTTTTCATCGAATCCGCTTCAACTAAAGTAGGAGAGACAGACACCCGCCAGCCACCTTATGCAACTTGTGCATGTTAGTCGGTGGAACCGGTCTCACGTAAGCGTACGTGTAAGGTTGGTCCGGGCCGCTTCATCCCACAATACCGCTGAAGCAAGATAAGACTAGTAGCGGCAAGAAAGTTGACAAATCTACGCCCACAACCAATTGTGTTCTACTCGTGCAAGAAGAACTACGCATAGACCTAGCTCATGATGCCACTGTTGGGTAACGTTGCAGAAAATAAAAAATTTCCTACTCGTTTCACCAAGATCATCTAGGAGTTCATCTAGCAACGAGTGAATAGATGCATCTACATACCTTGTAGATCGCGAGCGGAAGCGTTCAAAGAACGGGGATGATGTAGTCGAACACGACGTGATTCGAATCACCGGAGATCCTAGCACCGAACGGACGGCACCTCCGCGTTCAACACACGTACGGAACAGCCACGTCTCCTCCTTCTTGATCCAGCAAGGGAGGGAGGAGAGGTTGAGGGAGATGGCACCAGCAGCAGCACGACGGCGTGGTGTTGATGGAGCTGCAGTACTCCGGCAGAGCTTCGCTAAGCAATAAGGAGGTGGAGGAGGTGTTGGGGAGGGAGAAGGAGGCAACCAAAGGCCAAGGACTCAAGGTATGAAGTCCCTCCTCTCCCCCACTATATATAGGGGTGCCAAGGGGGGGTGGCCGGCCCTAGGAGATCCAATCTCCTAGGGGGTGCGGCGGCCAAGGGGGGTTTCCCTCCCCCCCAAGGCACCTAGGAGGTGCCTTACCCTCCTAGGACTCTTTCCCCCTTAAACCCTAGGCGCATGGGCCTATGTGGGGCTGGTGCCCTTGGCCCAAGCAGGCCAAGGCGCACCCCCTACAGCCCATGTGGCCCCCGGGGATGGGTGGCCCCACCCGGTGGGCCCCCGGGACCCCTCCGGTGGTCCCGGTACAATACCGATAACCCCGAAACTTGTCCCGATGCCCGAAACAGGACTTCCCATATATAAATCTTTACCTCCGGACCATTCCGGAACTCCTCGTGACGTCCGGGATCTCATCCGGGACTCCGAACAACATTCGGGTTACTGCATATACATATCCCTACAACCCTAGCGTAACTGAACCTTAAGTGTGTAGACCCTACGGGTTCGGGAGACATGTAGACATGACCGAGATCGCTCTCCGGTCAATAACCAACAGCGGGATCTGGATACCCATGTTGGCTCCCACATGCTCCACGATGATCTCATCGGATGAACCACGATGTCGAGGATTTAATCAACCCCGTATGCAATTCCCTTTGTCAATCGATATGTTACTTGCCCGAGATTCGATCGTCGGTATCCCAATACCTCGTTCAATCTTGTTACCGGCAAGTCACTTTACTCGTACCGTAATGCATGATCCCGTGACCAAACACTTGGTCACTTTGAGCTCATTATGATGATGCATTACTGAGTGGGCCCAGTGATATCTCTCCGTCATACGGAGTGACAAATCCCAGTCTCGATCCATATAAAACAATAGATACTTTCGGAGATACCTGTAGTGCACCTTTATAGTCACCCAGTTACGTTGTGACGTTTGATACACCCAAAGCACTCCTACGGTATACAGGAGTTATACGATCTCATGGTCGAAGGAAGAGATACTTTGACATTGCAAAAACTCTAGCAAACGAACTATACGATCTTGTGCTATGTTTAGGATTGGGTCTTGTCCATCACATCATTATCCTAATGATGTGATCCCGTTATCAATGACATCCAATGTCCATAGCCAGGAAACCTTGACTATCTATTGATCAACGAGCTAGTCAACTAGAGGCTTACTAGGGACATGTTGGTGTCTGTTATTCACACATGTATTACGATTTCCGGATAACACAATTATAGCATGAATAAAGACATTTATTATGAACAAAGAAATATAATAATAATGCTTTTATTATTGCCTCTAGGGCATATTTCCAACACTCTCTTCCCACCAAGGCCCATGTGGCCCATTAACTCTCCCGGGGGGGTTCCGGTAACCCTCCGGCACTCCGGTTTTCTCCGAAATCACCCGGAACACTTCCGGTGTCTGAATATAGTCATCTAATATATCAATCTTTATGTCTCGACCATTTCAAGACTTCTCGTCATGTCCGTGATCACATCCGGGACTCCGAACAAACTTCGGTACATCAAAACTTATAAACTCATAATAAAACTAT
This sequence comes from Triticum aestivum, assembly GCF_018294505.1. Lineage (NCBI taxonomy): Eukaryota > Viridiplantae > Streptophyta > Magnoliopsida > Poales > Poaceae > Triticum > Triticum aestivum. The sequence goes on from NC_057810.1 coordinate 725,993,649, forward strand.
CATCGAAACGTTAAGCGTGCGGACCCTACGGCTTCGAGAACTATGTAGACATGACCTAGAACTATTCTCGGTCAATAACCAATAGTGGAACCTAGATGTTCATATTGGTTCCTACATATTCTACGAAGATCTTTATCGGTCAAACCGCATAACAACATACGTCGTTCCCTTTGTCATCGGTATGTTACTTGCCCGAGATTCGATCGTCGGTATCCAATACCTAGTTCAATCTCGTTACCGGCAAGTCTCTTTACTCATTCCGTAATACATCATTTCATAACTAACTCATTAGTTACAATGCTTGCAAGGCTTAAGTGATGAGTATTACCGAGATGGCCCAGAGATACCTCTCCAATAATCGGAGTGACAAAACCTAATCTCGAATTATGCCAAATCAACATGTACCTTTGGATACACCTGTAGAGCACATTTATAATCACCCAATTACGTTGTGACGTTTGGTAGCACACAAAGTGTTCGTCCAGTAAATGGGAGTTGCACAATCTCATAGTTGTAGGAACTTTGTATAAGTCATGAAGAAAGCAATAGCAACATACTAAACGATCAAGTGCTAAGCTAACGGAATGGGTCAAGTCAATCACAACATTCTCCTAATGATGTGATCCCATTAATCAAATGACAACACATGTCTATGATTAGGAAACATAACCATCTTTGATTAATGAGCTAGTCAAGTAGAGGCATACTAGTGACACTATGTTTGTCTATGTATTCACACATGTATTATATTTCCGGTTAATACAATTCTAGCATGAATAATAAACATTTATCATGATATAAGGAAATAAATAATAACTTTATTATTGCCTCTAGGGCTTATTTCTTTCAGTCTCCCACTTGCACTAGAGTCAATAATCTAGTTCACATCGTCATGTGATTTAACATCAATAGTTCACATCTATATGTGGTTAACACCCATAGTCCACATCGACATGTGACCAACCCCCAAAGGGTTTGCTAGAGTCAGTAATCTAGTTCACATCGCTATGTGATTAACACCCAAAGAGTACTAAGGTGTGATCATGTTTTGCTTGTGAGATAATTTTAGTCAACGGGTCTGTCACATTTAGAGCCGTAAGTATTTTGCAAATTTCTATGTCTACAATGCTCTGCACGGAGCTACTCTAGCTAATTGCTCCCACTTTCAATATGTATCCAGATTGAGACTCAGAGTCATCTAGATTAGTGTTAAAACTTGCATCAACGTAACCCTTTACGACGAACCTTTTTTCACTTCCATAATCGAGAAACATATCCTTATTCCACTAAGGATAATTTTGACCGCTGTCCATTGATCTACTCCTAGATCACTATTGCACTCCCTTGCCAAGCTTAGTGGTAGGGTATGCAATAGATCTGGTACACAGCATGACATACTTTATAGAACCTATGGCTGATGCATAGGGAATGACTTTCATTCTCTTTCTATCTTCTGCCGTGGTCGGGTTTTGAGTCTTACTCAATCTCACACCTTGTAACACAGGCAAGAACTCTTTCTTTGACTGTTCCATTTTGAACTACTTCAAAATCTTGTCAAGGTATGTATTCATTGAAAACTTATCAAGTGTCTTGATCTATCTCTATAGATCTTGATGCTCAATATGTAAGCAGCTTCACCCTTTCTTTGAAAAACTCCTTTCAAACACTCCTTTATGCTTTGCAGAATAATTCTATATTATTTCCGATCAACAATATGTCATTCACATATACTTATCAGAAAGGCTGTAGTGCTCCCACTCACTTTCTTGTAAATACAGGCCTTTCCAAAAATCTGTATAAAACCATATGCTTTGATCAACACATCAAAGCGTATATTCTAACTCCGAGATGCTTGCACCAGTCCATTGATGGATCGTTGGAGCTTGCACATTTTGTTAGCACCTTTAGGATTGACAAAATCTTCTGGTTGCATCATATACAACTCTTCTTTAAGAAAACCATTAAGGAATGCAGTGTTGACATCCATTTGCCAGATTTCATAAAATGTGGCAATTGCTAACATGATTCGGACAGACTTCTAAGCATCGATACGAGTGAGAAAATCTCATTGTATTCAACATCTTGAACTTTGTCAAAAACCTTTTTCGACAAGTCTAGCTTTGTAGATAGTAACACTACTATCAGCATCTATCTTCCTCTTGAAGATCCATTTACTTAACATGGCTTGCTGATCATCGAGCAAGTCAATCAAAGTCCATACTTTGTTCTCATACATGGATCATATCTCAGATTTTATGGCCTGAAGCCATTTCGCGGAATCTGGGCTCATCATCGCTTCCTCATAGTTCGTAGGTTTATCATGGTCTAGTAACATGACTTCTAGAATAGGATTACCGTACCACTCTGGTGCGGATCTTACTCTGGTTGACCTACGAGGTTTTGGTAGTAACTTGATCTTGAAGTTTCATGATCATCATCATTAGCTTCCTCACTAATTGGTGTAGGCATCACTGGAACTGATTTCAGTGATGAACTAGTTTCCAATTCGGGAGAAGGTACAAATTACCTTATTAAGCTCTACTTTCCTCCCACTCACTTCTTTCGAGAGAAACTCCTTAGAAAGGATCCATTCTTAGCAACGAATGTTTTGCCTTTGGATCTGTGATAGAAGGAGTACCCAACAGTTTCCTTTGGGTATTCTATGAAGACGCACTTCTCTGATTTGGGTTCGAGCTTATCAGGTTGAAAACCTTTTTCACATAAGCATCGCAACTCCAAACTTTAAGAAACGACGGCTTAGGTTTACTGCTAAACCATAGTTCATACAGTGTCGTCTCAACGAATTTAATGGTGACCTATTTAACGTGAATGCAGCTGTCTCTAATGCATAACCCCAAAACGATATTGGTAAATCGGTAAGAGACATCATTGATCGCACCATATCAAATAAAGTGCGGTTATGACGTTCGAACACACCATTACGTTATGGTGTTTCATGTGGCGTGAGCTGTGAAACTATTCCACATTGTTTTATATGAAGGCCAAACTCGTAACTCAAATATTCTCCTCCACGATCAGATCGTAGAAACTTTATTTTCTTGTTACGATGATTCTCCACTTCACTCTGAAATTCTTTGAACTTTTCAAATGTTTCAGACTTGTGCTTCATTAAGTAGATATACTCATATCTGCTCAAATCATCTTGTGAAGGTCAGAAAATAACAATACCTACCACGAGCATCAACACTCATTGGACCGCATACATCGGTATGTATTATTTCCAACAAGTCAGTATCTCGTTCCATTGTTCCAAACAACGGAGTTTCAGTCATCTTGCCCAAAAGGCACGGTTCGCAAGCATCAAATGATTCATAATCAAGTGATTCCAAAAACCCATCAGCATGGAGTTTCTTCATGCGCTTTACACCGATATGACCCAAACGGCAGTGCCACAAATAAGTTGCACTATCATTATTAACTTTGCATCTTTTGGCATCAATATTATGAATATATGTATCACTATGATCGAGATCCAACAAACTATTTTCATTGGGTGTATGACCATTGAAGCTTTTATTCATTTAAACAGAACAACAATTATTCTCTGATTTTAAATGAATAACTGTATTGCAATAAACATGATCAAATCATATTCATGCTCAACGCAAACGCCAAATAACATTTATTTAGGTTTAACACTAATCCCGAAAGTATAGGGAGTGTGCGATGATGATCATATCAATCTTGGAACTACTTCCAACACTCATCGTCACTTCACCCTCAACTAGTCTTTGTTTATTCTGTAACTCCTGTTTCGAGTTACTAATCTTAGCAACCGAACAAGTATCAAATACTCAGGGCTACTATAAACACTAGTAAAGCACACATCAATAACCTGTATATCAAATATACCCTTGTTCACTTTGCCATCCTTCTTATCCACCAAATATTTGGAGTAGTTCCACTTCCAGTGACCATTTCCTTTGCAGTAGAAGCACTCAGTTTCAGGCTTTAGGTTCAGCTTTGGGCTTCTTCGCGGGAGTGACAACTTGCTTGTCATTCTACTTGAAGTTCCCTTTCTTTCCCTTTGCCATTCTCTTGAAACTAGTGGTCTTGTCAATCATCAACACTTGATGCTATTTCTTGATTTCTACCTTCGTCGATTTCAACATCACGAAGAGCTCGGGAATCGTTTTCGTCATCCTTTGCATACTATAGTTCATCACGAAGTTCTACTAACTTGGTGATGGTGACTAGAGAATTCTGTCAATCACTATCTTATCTGGAAGATTAACTCCCACTTGATTCAAGCGATTGTAGTACCCAGACAATCTGAGCACTTGCTCACTAGTTGAGCGATTCTCCTCCATCCTTTAGCTATAGAACTTGTTGGAGACTTCATATCTCTCAACTCGGGTATTTGCTTGAAATATTAACTTCAATTCCTGGAACATCTCATATGGTCCATGACGTTCAAAACGTCTTTGAAGTCCCGATTCTAAGCTGTTAAGTATGGTGCACTAAACTATCAAGTAGTCATCATATTGAGCTAGCCAAACGTTCATAACGTCTGCATCTGCTCCTGCAATAGGTCTGTCACCTAGCGGTGCATTAAGGACATAATTCTTCTATGCAGCAATGAGGATAAACCTCATATCACGGATCCAATCTGCATCATTGCTACTAACATTTTTCAACATAATTTTCTCTAGGAACATATCAATATAAACATATGAAAGCAACAACGCGAGCTATTGATCTACAACATAATTTGCAAAATACTACCAGGACTAAGTTCATGATAAATTTAAGTTTAATTAATCATATTACTTAAGAACTCCCACTTAGATAGATATCTCTCTAGTCATCTAAGTGATTACGTGATCCAAATCAACTAAACCATAACCGATCATCACGTGAGATGGAGTAGTTTTCAATGGTGAACATCACTATGTTGATCATATCTACTATATGATTCACGCTCGACCTTTCGGTCTCTGTGTTCCGAGGCCATATCTGCATATGCTAGGCTCGTCAAGTATAACCTGAATATTCTGCGTGTGCAAAAACTGGCTTGCACCCGTTGTAGATGGACGTAGAGCTTATCACACCCGATCATCACGTGGTGTCTGGGCACGACGAACTTTGGAAATGGTGCATATTCAGGGAGAACACTTCTTGATAATTTTAGTGAGAGGTCATCTTAAAATGCTACCGTCAATCAGAGCAAGATAAGATGCATAAAGGATAAACATCACATGCAATCAATATAAGTGATATGATATGGACATCATCATCTTTTTCTTGTGATCTCCATCTCCGAAGCACAGTCGTGATCACCATCGTCACCGGCGCGACACCTTGATCTCCATCGTAGCATCGTTGTCGTTTACGCCATCTATTGCTTCTACGACTATCGCTACCGCTTAGTGATAAAGTAAAGCAATTACAGGGCGTTTGCATTTCATACAACAAAGCGACAACCATAGGGCTCCTGCCAGTTGCCGATAACTTCGGTTACAAAACATGATCATCTCATACAATAAATATAGCATCACGTCTTGACCATATCACATCACAACATGCCCTGCAAAAACAAGTTAGATGTCCTCTACTTTGTTGTTGCAAGTTTTACGTGGCTGCTATGGGCTTAGCAAGAACCGTTCTTACCTACGCATCAAAACCACAACGATAGTTCGTCAAGTTAGTGCTGTTTTAACCTTCGCAAGGACCGGGCGTAGCCACACTCGGTCCAACTAAAGTTGGAGAAACTGACACCCGCCAGCCACCTGTGTGCAAAGCACGTCGGTAGAACCAGTCTCGCGTAAGCGTACGCGTAATGTCGGTCCGGGCCGCTTCATCCAACAATACCGCCGAACCAAAGTATGACATGCTGGTAAGCAGTATGACTTGTATCGCCCACAACTCATTTGTGTTCTACTCGTGCATATAACATCAACGCATAAAACCTAGGCTCGGATGCCACTGTTGGGTAACGTAGTAATTTCAAAAAAAATCCTACGCACATGCAAGATCATGGTGATGGCATAGCAACGAGAGAGGAGAGTATTGTCCACGTACCCTCGTAGACCGTAAGCGGAAGCGTTATCACAACACGGTTGATGTAGTCGTACGTCTTCACGACTCGACCGATCCAAGCACCGAACGTACGGCACCTACGTGTTCAGCACACGTTCAGCTCGATGACGTTCCCCGGGCTCCAATCCAGCAAAGCGTCGGGGATGAGTTCTGTCAGCACGACGGCGTGGTGACGATGATGATGTTCTACCGGCGCAGGGCTTCGCCTAAACTCCGCGACGATATGACCGAGGTGAAATATGGTGGAGGGGGCACCGCACACGGCTAAGGAACGATCCGTAGATCAACTTGTGTGTCCTAGGGTGCCCCCTGCCCCCGTATATAAAGGAGCAAGGGGGGAGGCCGGCCGGCCCCTTGGGGCGCGCCAAGGAGGAGGAGTCCTCCTCCTAGTAGGAGTAGGACTCCCCCTTTCCTACTCCTACTAGGAGGGGGAAAGGAAGGGGGAGAGGGGGAAGGAAAGAGGGGGGCGCCGCCCCCCCCCCCCCCTCCTAGTCCAATTCGGACCAGAGGGAGAGGGGGCGCACGGCCCACCCTGGCCGCCCCTCTCTCTTCCCACCAATGCCCATGTGGCCCATTAACTCTCCCGGGGGGGTTCCGGTAACCCTCCGGCACTCCGGTTTTCTCCGAAATCACCCGGAACACTTCCGGTGTCCGAATATAGTCGTCCAATATATCAATCTTTATGTCTCGACCATTTCGAGACTCGTCGTCATGTCCGTGATCACATCCGGGACTTCGAACAAACTTCGGTACATCAAAACTTATAAACTCATAATAAAACTGTCATCGAAACGTTAAGCGTGCGGACCCTACGGGTTCGAGAACTATGTAGACATGACCTAGAACTATTCTTGGTCAATAACCAATAGTGGAACCTGGATGTTCATATTGGTTCCTACATATTCTACGAAGATCTTTATCGGTTAAACCGCATAACAACATACGTCGTTCCCTTTGTCATCGGTATGTTACTTGCCCGAGATTCGATCGTCGGTATCCAATACCTAGTTCAATCTCGTTACTGGCAAGTCTCTTTACTCGTTCCGTAATACATCATTTCATAACTAACTCATTAGTTACAATGCTTGCAAGGCTTAAGTGATGAGTATTACCAAGATGGCCCAGAGATACCTCTCCGATAATCGGAGTGACAAAACCTAATCTCGAATTATGCCAAATCAAGATGTACCTTTGGATACACCTGTAGAGCACCTTTATAATCACCCAATTACGTTGTGACGTTTGGTAGCACACAAAGTGTTCCTCCGGTAAACGGGAGTTGCACAATCTCATAGTTGTAGGAACTTTGTATAAGTCATGAAGAAAGAAATAGCAACATACTAAACGATCAAGTGCTAAGCTAACGAAATGGGTCAAGTCAATCACAACATTCTCCTAATGATGTGATCCCATTAATCAAATGACAACACATGTCTATGATTAGGAAACATAACCATCTTTGATTAATGAGCTAGTCAAGTAGAGGCATACTAGTGACACTATGTTTGTCTATGTATTCACACATGTATTATGTTTCCGGTTAATACAATTCTAGCATGAATAATAAACATTTATCATGATATAAGGAAATAAATAATAACTTTATTATTGCCTCTAGGGCATATTTCCTTCACCCATGGTATGGTAAGCATTGTCCATTGCACTTTATGTACTAACCCATGGTCTATGTGAGAGTTGTATGTGGGGTTAGGTACGTATCCATGGGCTTGCGTCAAGAGGAAGATATCATACAACCCATGGAAAGGATGACATCAAGTGGTGATCGTCATCAAGATTGCCGTGTGCAAGTTCAAGTGGAGCATCACGAAGAGATCAAGTTCTTGAATCTTGCCATCCATTGTGGTGTCAATGGACTTCTGAAGATGTGCCAAAGAGTGGCTCACCCATAGTGAACTATGGGGGAGCAATCATCTAGTCTTCATCGAGCCAACGCAATCAAGAAAGGTGGTCCAACTTGAGGGAGTCAAGATCGTCTTCATCTAGCTCAAGTGGACCATGTGCAAGGCAAAGGTTTTCCCTTTATAGGTTTTCTATTTTACCGGTCTTGTGGTGGTAGTTGGGAGACCTAGTTATAGGATCGTTTGCCGTACTATCAAGGGGGGCTCTCAAGTTGGTAGCTTGATCGTATCGTTAGTAGGGAGCTCAAACCATTGCGTCCTTGCATCATGTTTCTTGGTTCTTATTTGGTTATCATTTTGAGTCTTAGAGCTTATGGTCATCTTGATGACAAGCTTGAGTTCATCGAAAACGGAGTTCGCATGCGTCTTCTATGATGTTTTCGGTGTTGGAGGTTTTACCGGTCTTATCCGATGAAGGGTTCTCACCATTTTCTTATGGGACTTTTCTCATTTGCTTATTCTTGATATTTCTATCAATATTGTGTTAGCCCATGTCATTAGCTTTCCAACAAACTTGGTTTCATGGAATTCGGAGTCCGTTTGCAAAAGTTGTGGCTGTTTTGGTAAAGGCTGCAACGGTACTACCGCGACTAGAGCGGATGTAATTTTTTACTACCGCTCCAGAGCGGTAGTACCGCTGCTCCTGAGTGGTAGTACCGCTCCAGAGCAGTACTACCATGGCTCCTAAGTGGTAGTACCGCCCCGGACCAAAATCTCGTGTTTTCTCTCTCGTTTGGGCTGTTTTGGCCGTGCTAAGCGGTAGTGCCGCTCCTCCAAGCGGTAGTACCGCTTGTGCACGACCTGAGCACATAACGGTTGGATTCGGGAGGTCCTATAAAGGGGGTCTTCTTCCCCAATGAACCTAATCTTTTGAGCTCGTGTTCTTCCCCCAGTGTTGACCTTCTCCGAGCTTGCTATGTCTCAATCCCTCCATGGATTCTTGCTAGTTTTGGGGGGAAAAGAGAGAGGAGATCTAGATCCACATTTTCACCAATCACTTTCTCCACTATGTGAGGGGAACCCCTTGGATCTAGTTCTTGGAGTTCTTGGTGTTCTCCTTCTTGTTCTTCCTCTCATTTTCCTCCCTAGCATTAGTTGCTTTGGTGGGATTTGAGAGAGAAGGACTTGGGCACTCTGTGTGGCCTTGCCATTGCATTTGTACATCGGTTTGAGTTCTCCACGGTGATACGTGGAAGTTACAAGTTGAGAAGCTTATTACTCTTGGGTGCTTGGTGCCCTTGAGCTTGTTCCTCTTGGGTGCTTGGGCGCCCTAGTCGGTTGGTGGTGTTTGGAGCTCAATCATTGTGGTGTAAAGCTCCGGGCAAGCGTCGGGGTCTCCAATTAGGTTGTGGAGATCGCCCCGAGCAATTTGACGGGTTCCGGTGACCGCCCCCAAGGGTTGCCAAAGTGTACGGGTTCGGTGACCGCCCCCAAGGGTTGCCATTTGTACGGGTTCGGTGACCGCCCTCAAGGGTCCCTTAGTGGATTCACGGCATCTTGCATTGTGCGAGGGCGTGAGGAGATTACAGTGGCCCTAGTGGCTTCTTGGGGAGCATTGTGCCTCCACACCGCTCCAAACGGGGATTAGCATCCGCAAGGGTGTGAACTTCGGGATACATCGTCGTCTCCGCGTGCCTCGGTTATCTCTTACCCGACCCCCTTTACTTATGCACTTTACTTTGTGCTAGCCATATTGTTCTTTTTCATATATCTTGCTATCACATAGTTTCTTATCCTGCTTAGCGTAAGTTGTTGGTGCACATAGGTGAGCCTAGTTGTTGTAGGTTTTGTGCTTGACAAATTAACCGTTAGGATTATTCTGCATTTGTTCAAGCCTAAACCGTAATTATTTTAAAGCGCCTATTCACGCCCCCCCCCTCTAGGCGACATCCTCGATCTTTCACATGTGCTCTACTACTCAACAAAAGGTGGATGCCATCCATTATAAGCTAGTCAAAACCACCTCACCCAGCCAAGGTGGGACTAAACTTAACTTATGGTCAATACCTCTTGCATTGAGCCGTTTCAAATGTCTCTTGTAGCCCACGCCATGTTTAAAGGTGGCCAAAGCTAGTACTACTAGCTAGCGATATTGAGCCCACGTCGTTGAGTGACCACCTAGCTAGCTTCACTGAAACCCCTCAACAAAAAGCTAGCTACTATGGGTACGTTTAAAGTTGGGAAAGTTCGATCTCCAAACCAAAACTAGCATAGATGATAGGACGACATGTGCAACACCCAAAGCAAATCAATCCAAAGAATTTTGGCTACAAGATAAGCCAAACCAAAGTGAATGTGTTCTCTGCCCAAACCGAGTCCAAACTATTTCCAACGCCTGGATTAACCGATATCTATACATGTACCTGCCCTACCTACTAATAAAGGGAGGTAACATTCTTGGTTTTGTCCAGCTTTTGTTCCTTTTTATCTAAAAATGAAGTAATATTCTTGGTTTCGTGTCACTTGATTTCGTCCCGCTTTTGTGGGTTTTTAGGCATCCCGTGAACTTTATTAAGACGCCACTATGTTTACAGTGTCCCGCTTTCGTGATATTCTTTGGTTTTGACCGTACGTGCAAACGTTCTGTGCATGATGTTTGGTGTGTACGAGCCTATTTTCATACATCGCATCTATAAGCCTTCCCAACCTCCCGTTCATAAGTCACCTTGTCGACACATTTCCTTCTCGTTTATGTTTTCTTTGGGAAAAGGAATTCCTCACCTACACACATTGCCTATTGTCTTAACTTAACCCACAAGTCCCCAATCGGAAAGAGGGAGTGGGTAACCCCACGCACGATCCTTAATGACCCCGACTGCAGCGGCTACCTCTGCGCCTCCGGTGATCACCACCCTGGCTCCCCCGCTTTTCGAGTCTTTGGCCCTAATAGCTCGCTCCACCATGCCTAGAATGAGCCCTCACAAGCCGATGAGAAGGACGTGGCGGCCAGCAGACGGAAGGCAGGCGGCAACAGAAAGAGAGGTAGGGATGCTCCCCGGCGGAGAGGAGGTTGCCATCTTCTCCTTTGTCGACTCTCACGGCCAACCTATTGATCTTCAAGGCAGGCTCTGTACCAGCCTACATGTGTCTAGAGCTGATAGACCACGGCGTCGGAATCCGTGGAACTACATGCATAACACCAAGTCGATCTGTGGAGAAGGCATCAATTGTGTCGCCTGCTCGACGAGAGCATCCACATGGCTGCAACTCCCTAAGCCATTGACCTTCAATCTTTAAACATCTCGTGCATAACACAAAGCAATCTAGGATCTCATCATTGTCGCGTCTCCAAACACATCCAGCCTCACTGCGCTCGTATTTCAGTTCTTTTTTCTCATTTATGTTCTTTTTTTATTGTTGTTCTTTTTTACATGTTCGTTTTTGCTTTTGGTTATAATTTTTATTATTGAACGTTTTTTAAGTTTTATTTAAATTATGGATATTTTTTACAAATTTGTAAACATTTGTTGAATTCATGAACATTTTAGAAAAATTGTGAACATTTATTGCAAAACTGGTAAACTTTTTATGAATCGGGGAACATTTTGTTGAATTAAAAACATTTTTTTAACTGGGGAACAATTTTTTAAATTCACGATCATATTTTCCTGAACATTTTTGAAATGCATGAACATTACTCAATTATTTCAAAAAGAAAAAAGAATAAATTTAGTCAAAAAAACCAAATGAAAACAAGGCGCCCCCACAAGGGCGGCCTGAAAGGGCGGGCGTGGGGAAGGGAGTGCGCGCTGCCGATGGCAAACCCTATTTGGGCCTGCAGGCGCCAGTTATAGAGCATTTTGCTAACGGGCGCCTGCAGCGCTCCCGCGCTGGGCTGGCCCAGCTAGAGTTTTTACAAAATCTGTCTTCACTGTAAAAAGGTCCAAAACTGGTGCGCGCCCAGCAAAACTCGAAATCGCGAGCAAATCTTCATCTGCGAGGACAGTAACCACTCTGCCATTGAACTACTAGTGATACATAACTTACTTTTTTTCTTTGTTCCCTACAGCCGCGGGACTACCCTGGTTTTGGGAAGCTTCCCAAACCGGGTTTTTCCTGGTTCGTGGTCATTGCCTAGGCGGTTTTTATTTGGTTTTCTTTTTTCTTTTTTGTTCTTTATAAATGTGCTTTTGAAAATTCGTTTTTCTAAATTGATGATTTTCTGCATAAAAAATCGACGAACTTTTTTCAAATTTGTGGTGTTTTTTTCAAAATTGATGAACTTTTTTCTAATTTGATGAACCTTTTTCCAAATTTGATGACCTTTTTCGAATTGGACGAACTTTTTTTTCATTTCAGTAAATGTTTTGTCAAATTTGATGAACATTTTTCAAGTTCGATGAACTCTTTGTCAAAATCGATGAACTTTTTTCAAATGTGATTAAATTTTTATCAAATCCGATGAACTTTTTTAAAATGCGATGAACTTTTTTCAAAATTGATGAACATTTTCAAATTTGATGAACTTTTTTCAAATATATGATCTTTTTTCAAATTCGATAAACTTTTTTCCAATTTCCTCGAATTTGAAAAGTTCATCGATTTGAAAAGAGGTGATGAATTTGAAAAATGTCATCGGAAAAGGAAGAAATAGAAAACAAAAGAAGGAAAAAAGGAAAAAGGAAAAAAAAGAAAAGTGGAAATAAGGAAAAAAGGAAAGAGGAAATAAGGAAAAATGAAACAATAAAAAGAGGAAAAAGATGTAAACTGGCAGCTCTGCTGTACTGCAGAACAGGTGGTTGCTGGTTCGATTCTTCTAGCACGCGAGTTTTTTCCGTTTTATTCCTTTCGGTCGAGCCCCCGTGTTGGGCCGGCCCACCAGCGCAGCAGCGTGGGCGCGCCGAAGGCGCTTACTCTCCCGCTGCCGATTGCCTAGCGCCCCGATTAAGAAGAAGTTGCACTGGCGCTTAAGGGGCCGAACACGGATTGGGTCAGGCAGCCTATGTAAGTAAACCGGCCCACTATCTCGGGTTCGTTTCCTTCAGTTTTCTTTCGAGTCATTGGTTGTTTTTTTATATTTTATTAGCTTCTTTTAGTTTTGTTTATATTTAAAAATATGGTAAATAAATAATTACAAAAATTAATTCGTTTCATTTTTAAAATGTGTTTATGATGCATTTAATATAGGTTCCCTAATTGTAGATTATTTAATCACGTAATTTCAGAATAATATTTGTACCATTGTAAAAATGTTGCAATAATATTTAAAAATTAATGAGTTTTAAAAATATTTTCATGAAATTTCTGAGTGAAAAAAAACACAAGATTTTACAAAAATGTTCTTCATATTTTAAAAACATGTGTATCTAAAATGTGTTCACGACATTTTGAATAAAAGTTTATACCATGTAGAAAAAAGTTTGGATAGTTGTTTGGATAGTGCACCTATACAATTTACCATTGTATTGGGTGTGTTGGGGACATAAGAGACTCTTTGTTATTTGGTTGCATGGTTGTTTGAGAGAGATCATCTTCATCCTACGCCTCTCACGGATTAATAAACCTTAGGTCATCCACTTGAGGGAAATTTGCTACTGTCCTACAAACCTCTGCATTTGGAGGCCCAACAACGTCTACAAGAAGAAGGTTGTGTAGTAGACATCACGGTTCGACCCGCAATGTTGTATGGCGCTGAGTGTTGGCCGACTAAAAGGTAACATGTTCATTAGGTGTGGCAGAGATGCGTATGTTGAGATGGATGCGTGGCCACACGAGGAAGGATCGAGTCCGGAATGATGATATATGAGATAGAGTTGGGGTAGCTGAAGGAAATATGCCCTAGAGGCAATAATAAAGTTTTTATTTATTTCCTTATTCCATGATAAATGTTTATTATTCATGCTAGAATTGTATTAACCGGAAACATAATACATGTGTGAATACATAGACAAACATAGTGTCACTAGTATGCCTCTACTTGACTAGCTCGTGAATCAAAGATGGTTAAGTTTCCTAGCCATGGACAAAAGAGTTGTCATTTGATTAACGGGATCACATCATTAGGAGAATGATGTGATTGACATGACCCATTCCGTTAGCCTAGCACTTGATCGTTTAGTATGTTGCTATTGCTTTCTTCATGACTTATACATGTTCCTGTAACTATGAGATTATGCAACTCCCGTTTACCGGAGGAACACTTTGGGTGCTACCAAACGTCACAACGTAACTGGGTGATTATAAAGGAGTACTACAGGTGTCTCCGAAGGTACATGTTGGGTTGGCGTATTTCGAGATTAGGTTTTGTCACTCCGATTGTCGGAGAGGTATCTCTGGGCCCTCTCGGTAATGCACATCACTATAAGCCTTGCAAGCAATGTAGCTAATGAGTTAGTTACGGAATGATGCATTACGTAACGAGTAAAGAGACTTGCCGGTAACGAGATTGAACTAGGTATTGGATACCGACGATCGAATCTCGGGCAAGTAACATACCGATGACAAAGGGAACAAAGTATGTTGTTATGCGGTTTGACCGATAAAGATCTTCGTAGAATATGTAGGAGCCAATATGGGCATCCAGGTTCCGCTATTGGTTATTGACCAAGAATAGTTCTAGGTCATGTCTACATAGTTCTCGAACCCGTAGGGTCCGCACGCTTAAGGTTTCGATGACAGTTATATTATGAGTTTATGAGTTTTGATGTACCGAAGGAGTTCGGAGTCCCGGATGAGATCGGGGACATGACGAGGAGTCTCTAAATGGTCGAGACGTAAAGATCGATATATTGGACGACTATATTCGGAGTTCAGAAAGGTTCCTAGTGATTCGGGTATTTTTCGGAGTACCGGAGAGTTACGGGAATTCGCCGGGGAGTATATGGGCCTTATTGGGCCATACGGAAATAGAGGAGAGAGGCCAAAAGGAAGGAGGCCTGCGCCCCCCCCCCTCTGGTCCGAATTGGACAAGGGGCGCAGCCCCCCTTTCCTTCTTCCTCTCCCCCTCTTTCCCCTTCTCCTGCTCCAACAAGGGAGGTGGAATCCTACTAGGACTAGGGAGTCCTAGTAGGACTCCACACTTGGCGCGCCCCCTCCTAGGGCCGGCCTCCTTCCCCCTTGCTCCTTTATATACGGGGGCAGGGGGGCACCCCACAATAACACAAGTTGATCTACGGATCGTTCCTTAGCCGTGTGTGGTGCCCCCCTCCATCATATTCCACCTCGGTCATATCGTCGCGAAGCTTAGGCGAAGCCCCGCGCCGGTAGAACATCATCATCGTCACCATGCCGTCGTGCTGACGGAACTCATCCTCGAAGCTTTGCTGGATCGGAGCCCGGGGATCGTCATCGAGCTGAACGTGTGCTAAACTCGGAGGTGCCGTACATTCGGTGCTTGGATCGGTCGGATCGTGAAGACGTACGACTACATCAACCGCGTTGTGCTAACGCTTCCGCTTACGGTCTACGAGGGTACGTGGACAACACTCTCCCCTCTCGTTGCTATGCCATCACCATGATCTTGCGTGTGCGTAGGAATTTTTTTGAAATTACTACGTTCCCCAACAGTGGCATCCGAGCCTAGGTTTTATGCGTTGATGTTATATGCACGAGTAGAACACAAGTGAGTTGTGGGCGATACAAGTCATACTGCTTACCAGCATGTCATACTTTGGTTCGGCGGTATTGTGAGATGAAGCGGCCCGGACCGACATTACGCGTACGCTTACGCGAGACTGGTTTCACCGTTGCGAGCACTCGTGCTTAAAGGTGGCTGGCGGGTGTCTGTCTCTCTCACTTTAGCTGAATCGAGTGTGGCTACGCCCGGTCCTTGCGAAGGTTAAAACAACACTAACTTGACGAACTATCGTTGTGGTTTTGATGCGTAGGTAAGAACGGTTCTTGCTAAGCCCGTAGCAGCCACGTAAAATTTGCAACAACAAAGTAGAGGACGTCTAACTTGTTTTTGCAGGGCATGTTGTGATGTGATATGGTCAAGACGTGATGCTATATTTTATTGTATGAGATGATCATGTTTTGTAACCGAAGTTATCGGCAACTGGCAGGAGCCATATGGTTGTCGCTTTATTGTATGAAATGCAAACGCCCTGTAATTGCTTTACTTTATCACTAAGCGGTAGCGATAGTCGTAGAAGCAATAGATGGCGTAACGACAACGATGCTACGATGGAGATCAAGGTGTCGCGCCGGTGACGATGGTGATCACGACGGTGCTTCGAAGATGGAGATCACAAGCACAAGATGATGATGGCCATATCATATCACTTATATTGATTGCATGTGATGTTTATCCTTTATGCATCTTATCTTGCTTTGATTGACGGTAGCATTTTAAGATGATCTCTCACTAATTATCAAGAAGTGTTCTCCCTGAGTATGCACCGTTGCGAAAGTTCTTCGTGCTGAGACACCACGTGATGATCGGGTGTGATAGGCTCTACGTTCAAATACAACGGGTGCAAAACAGTTGCACACGCGGAATACTCAGGTTAAACTTGACGAGCCTAGCATATACAGATATGGCCTCGGAACACGGAGACCGAAAGGTCGAGCGTGAATCATATAGTAGATATGATCAACATATGATGTTCACCATTGAAACTACTCCATCTCACGTGATGATCGGACATGGTTTAGTTGATTTGGATCACGTGATCACTTAGATGACTAGAGAGATGTCTGTCTAAGTGGGAGTTCTTAAGTAATATGATTAATTGAACTTAAATTTATCATGAACTTAGTCCTGGTAGTATTTTGCAAATTATGTTGTAGATCAATAGCTTGCGTTGTTGCTTTCATATGTTTATTTTGATATGTTCCTAGAGAAAATTGTGTTGAAAGATGTTAGTAGCAATGATGCGGATTGGATCCGTGATCTGAGGTTTATCCTCATTGCTGCACAGAAGAATTATGTCCTTAATGCACCGCTAGGTGACAGACCTATTGCAGGAGCAGATGCAGACGTTATGAACGTTTGGCTAGCTCAATATGATGACTACTTGATAGTTTAGTGCACCATGCTTAACGGCTTAGAATCGGGACTTCAAAGACGTTTTGAACGTCATGGACCATATGAGATGTTCCAGGAGTTGAAGTTAATATTTCAAGCAAATACCCGAGTTGAGAGATATGAAGTCTCCAACAAGTTCTATAGCTAAAAGATGGAGGAGAATCGCTCAACTAGTGAGCATGTGCTCAGATTGTCTGGGTACTACAATCGCTTGAATCAAGTGGGAGTTAATCTTCCAGATAAGATAGTGATTGACAGAATTCTCTAGTCACCATCACCAAGTTACTAGAACTTTGTGATGAACTATAGTATGCAAGGGATGACGAAAACGATTCCCGAGCTCTTCGTGATGTTGAAATCGACGAAGGTAGAAATCAAGAAAGAGCATCAAGTGTTGATGATTGACAAGACCACTAGTTTCAAGAAAAGGGCAAAGGGAAAGAAAGGGAACTTCAAGTAGAATGGCAAGCAAGTTGTCACTCCCGTGAAGAAGACCAAAGCTGGACCAAAGCCTGAAACTGAGTGCTTACACTGCAAAGGAAATGGTCACTGGAAGCGGAAATGCCCTGAATATTTGGTGGATAAGAAGGATGGCAAAGTGAACAAGGGTATATTTGATATACAGGTTATTGATGTGTGCCTTACTAGTGTTTATAGTAGCCCCTGAGTATTTGATACTTGTTCGGTTGCTAAGATTAGTAACTCGAAACAGGAGTTACAGAATAAACAGAGACTAGTTGAAGGGTGAAGTGACGATGTGTGTTGGAAGTGGTTCCAAGATTGATATGATCATCATCGCACACTCCCTATACTTTCGGGATTAGTGTTAAACCTAAATAAATGTTATTTGGCGTTTGCGTTGAGCATGAATATGATTTGATCATGTTTATTGCAATACGGTTATTCATTTAAAGTCAGAGAATAATTGTTGTTCTGTTTACATGAATAAAACCTTCGATGGTCATACACCCAATGAAAATAGTTTGTTGGATCTCGATCGTAGTGATACACATATTCATAATATTGATGCCAAAAGATGCAAAGTTAATAATGATAGTGCAACTTATTTGTGGCACTGCCGTTTGGGTCATATCGGTGTAAAGCGCATGAAGAAACTCCATAAAGATGGATTTTCGGAATCACTTGGTTATGAATCATTTGATGCTTGCGAACCGTGCCTTTTGGGCAAGATGACTAAAACTCCGTTCTCCGGAACAATGGAACGAGCTACTGACTTATTGGAAATAATACATACCGATGTATGCGATCCAATGAGTGTTGATGCTCGTGGCAAGTATCGTTATTTTCTGACCTTCACAAGATGATTTGAGCAGATATGGGTATATCTACTTGATGAAACATAAGTCTGAAATAGTTGAAAAGTTCAAAGAATTTCAGAGTGAAGTGGAAAAATCATCGTAACAAGAAAATAAAGTTTCTACGATCTGATCGCGGAGACGAATATTTGAGTTACGAGTTTGGTCTTCAATTAAAACAATGTGGAATAGTTTCACAGCTCACGCCACCTGGAACACCACAACGTTATGGTGTGTCCGAACGTCGTAACCGCACTTTATTGGATATGGTGCGATCTATGATGTCTCTTATCGGTTTTACCACTATCGTTTTGGGGTTGTGCATTAGAGACAGCTGCATTCACGTTTAAAAGGGCACCATCTAAATCCGTTGAGACGACACCGTATGAACTATGGTTTAGCAGTAAACCTAAGCTGTCGTTTCTTAAAGTTTGGAGTTGCGATGCTTATATGAAAAAGGTTTTCAACCTGATAAGCTCGAACCCAAATCGGAGAAGTGCGTCTTCATAGAATACCCAAAGGAAACTGTTGGGTACACCTTCTATCACAGATCCGAAGGCAAAACATTCGTTGCTAAGAATGGATCCTTTCTAGAGAAGGAGTTTCTCTCGAAAGAAGTGAGTGGGAGGAAAGTAGAACTTGATGAGGTAACTGTACCTGCTCCCTCATTTGAAAGTAGTTCATCACAGAAATCTGTTCCTGTGACTACTACACCAATTAGTGAGGAAGTTAATGATGATGATCATGAAACTTCAGATTAAGTTACTACAGAACCTCGTAGGTCTTACAGAGTAAGATCCGCACCAGAGTGGTACGGTAATCCTGTTCTGGAAGTTATGTTACTAGACCATGACGAACCTACGAACTATGAAGAAGCGATGGTGAGCCCAGATTCCGCAAAATGGCTTGAGGCCATGAGATCTGAGATAAGATCCATGTATGAAAACAAAGTATGGACTTTGATTGACTTGCCCAATGATCGGCGAGACATTGAGATTAAATGGATCTTCAAGAGGAAGACGGACGCTGATAGTGTTACTATCTACAAAGCTAGAATTGTCGCAAAAGGTTTTCGACAAGTTCAAGGTGTTGACTACGATGAGAGTTTTTCACTCGTATCTATGCTTAAGTCTGTCTGAATCATGTTAGCAATTGCCGCATTTTATGAAATCTGGCAAATGGATAAACAAAACTGCATTCCTTAATGGTTTTCTTAAAGAAGAGTTGTATATGATGCAACCAGAAGGTTTTGTCAATCCTAAAGGTGCTAACAAATTGTGCAAGCTCCAGCGATCCATCTATGGACTGGTGCAAGCATCTCGGAGTTGGAATATATGCTTTGATGAGTTGATCAAAGCATATGGTTTTATACAGACTTTTGAAGAAGCCTGTATTTACAAGAAAGTGAGTGGGAGCTCTGTAGCATTTCTAATATTATATGTGGATGACATATTGTTAATTGGAAATGATATGGAAATTCTGGATAGCATGAAAGGATACTTGAATAAGAGTTTTTCAAAGCAAGACCTCGGTGAAGCTGCTTACACATTGAGCATCAAGATCTATATAGATAGATCAAGACGCTTGATAAGATTTTTCAATGAGTACATACCTTGATAAATTTTTGAAATAGTTCAAAATGGAACAGTCAAAGAAGGAGTTCTTGCCTGTGTTACAAGGTGTGAAGTTGAGTAAGACTCAAGACCCGACCATTGCAGAAAATAGAAAGAGAATGAAAAGTCATTCCCTATGCCTCAGTCATAGGTTCTATAAAGTATGCTATGCTGTGAACCAGACCTATTGTATACCTTGCTCTGTGTTTGGCAAAGGAATACAATTTTGATCTAATAAGTAGATCACTGGACATGGGTCAAGAATATCCTTAGTGAGGACTAAGGAGATGTTTCTCGATTATGGAGGTGATAAAAGAGCCCGTCGTAAAAGTTACAACGATGCAAGCTTTTACACCAATCCAGATGACTCTAAGTCTCAATCTGGATACATATTGAAAGTGGGAGCAATTAGCTAGAGTAGCTCCGTGCAGAGCATTGTGGACATAGAATATTTGCGAAATACATACGGCTCTGAATATGACAGACCCGTTGACTAAGCTTCTCTCACGAGCAAAACATGATCATACCTTAGTACTCTTTTGGGTGTTAATCACATAGCGATGTGAACTAGATTATTGACTCTAGTAAACCCTTTGGGTGTTGATCACATGATGATGTGAACTATGGGTATTAATCACATGCAGATGTGAATATTGGTGTTAAATCACATAGCGATGTGAACTAGATTATTGACTCTAGTGCAAGTGGGAGACTGAAGGAAATATGCCCTAGAGGCAATAATAAAGTTATTATTTATTTCCTTATTTCATGATAAATGTTTATTATTCATGCTAGAATTGTATTAACCGGAAACATAATACATGTGTGAATACATAGACAAACATAGTGTCACTAGTATGCCTCTACTTGACTAGCTCGTTAATCAAAGATGGTTATGTTTCCTAGCCATGGACAAAGAGTTGTCATTTGATTAACGGGATCACATCATTAGGAGAATGATGTGATTGACATGACCCATTCCGTTAGCCTAGCACTTGATCGTTTAGTATGTTGCTATTGCTTTCTTCATGACTTATACATGTTCCTGTAACTATGAGATTATGCAACTCCCGTTTACCGGAGGAACACTTTGGGTGCTACCAAACGTCACAACGTAACTGGGTGATTATAAAGGAGTACTACAGGTGTCTCCAAAGGTACATGTTGGGTTGGCGTATTTCGAGATTAGGTTTTGTCACTCCGATTGTCGGAGAGGTATCTCTGGGCCCTCTCGGTAATGCACATCACTATAAGCCTTGCAAGCAATGTGACTAATGAGTTAGTTACGGATGATGCATTACGTAACGAGTAAAGAGACTTGCCGGTAACGAGATTGAACTAGGTATTGGATACCGACGATCGAATCTCGGGCAAGTAACATACCGATGACAAAGGGAACAAAGTATGTTGTTATGCGGTTTGACCGATAAAGATCTTCGTAGAATATGTAGGAGCCAATATGGGCATCCAGGTTCCGCTATTGGTTATTGACCAAGAATAGTTCTAGGTCATGTCTACATAGTTCTCGAACCCGTAGGGTCCGCACGCTTAAGGTTTCGATGACAGTTATATTATGAGTTTATGAGTTTTGATGTACCGAAGGAGTTCGGAGTCCCGGATGAGATCGGGACATGACGAGGAGTCTCGAAATGGTCGAGACGTAAAGATCGATATATTGGACGACTATATTCGGAGTTCGGAAAGGTTCCGAGTGATTCGGGTATTTTTCGGAGTACCGGAGAGTTACGGGAATTCGCCGGGGAGTATATGGGCCTTATTGGGCCATACGGGAATAGAGGAGAGAGGCCAAAAGGAAGGAGGCCTGCGCCCCCCCCTCTGGTCCGAATTGGACAAGGGGCGCAGCCCCCCTTTCCTTCTTCCTCTCCCCCTCTTTCCCCTTCTCCTACTCCAACAAGGGAGGTGGAATCCTACTAGGACTAGGGAGTCCTAGTAGGACTCCACACTTGGCGCGCCCCCTCCTAGGGCCGGCCTCCTCCCCCCTTGCTCCTTTATATACGGGGGCAGGGGGGCACCCCATGACAACACAAGTTGATCTACGGATCGTTCCTTAGCCGTGTGCGGTGCCCCCCTCCACCATATTCCACCTCGGTCATATCGTCGCGAAGCTTAGGCGAAGCCCTGCGCCGGTAGAACATCATCATCATCACGACGCCGTCGTGCTGACGGAACTCATCCCCGAAGCTTTGCTGGATCGGAGCCCGGGGATCGTCATCGAGCTGAACGTGTGCTGAACTCGGAGGTGCCGTACGTTCGGTGCTTGGATCGGTCGGATCGTGAAGACGTACGACTACATCAACCGCGTTGTCATAACGCTTCCGCTTACGGTCTACGAGGGTACGTGGACAACACTCTCCCCTCTCGTTGCTATGCCATCACCATGATCTTGCGTGTGCGTAGGAAATTTTTTGAAATTACTACGTTCCCCAACAGTAGCACCAATTGAAGAGAAGCTTGTCCAACATCGTCTGAGATGGTTTGGGCATATTCAGCGCATGCCTCCAGAAGCTCCAGTGAGCGTGCGGAGAATGTCATGAGAGGTCGGGGTAGACCGAACTTGACATGGGAAGAGTCCGTTAAGAGAGACCTGAAGGATTGGAGTATCACCAAAGAACTAGCTATGGACAGGGGTGCTTGGAAGCTTGCTATCCAGGTGCCAGAGCCATGAGTTGGCCGCGAGATCTTATGGGTTTCACCTCTAGCCTACCCCAACTTGTTTGGGACTAAAGGCTTTGTTGTTGTTGTTGTTGAAATGGTCTTTTTAGGGAATGTTAAAAGATAGATGACGATAGAAATATCATATTTATCAATTTTTTTCCTTTTTTAGATCGGACATTGTAGAAAGAAGTTCTTCTTTAAATCGCTGCAACAAACTTGAAGATTCCTGTATTTGTTGTTGCATCAAATGTTAGAGAATCTCCAATAGATGATGCAAATTTGGAGATGTAAAACAAGAGATGTAAAATTTTACATCTCCAAAAAATGCATTTTACATCTCCAAAAAAGAGGCAACTCCAGCAGATGATGTAAAAGTGCAACTCCAACATATGTTGCAAATGGAGTTGTAATGGTCAAAGCTATGCAAATGTACGCATGCACAACAAAGACAAGAAATGTAAAGAAAAAAAGTTCCATACAAAAGATATTGTGTGACAAATTACCTCGCATAGTGATCCCGTCGTGGCACTTCTATCTTCCGCCTCAGTATCATGGTCGTGCACAATATCCTAAGCTAAAATTACAAACAAGATCATTGTTGAAATTGCAGAATATCTGAGATGAAAGTAGGTTTGTATGCTTCAAAATAGAAACATGTTGTCAAATGGTTTAGCATCTTGCTCTTTCTTAGCTTCGTCATTTCTACCATCGTCCACCTTCTCATGAGGGTCAAATGAAACAGCCACTTGATCGCCATTGATCTCGTATATCTCTCCACGCTATCCATTTGATAAAGTTCTGTAATTTTAACAGTTCGAAGAATGTTGAATTATAATAAAAAAATCATATGAAAATAGTGAAATTTAAGAATATTGAGCGATAAGCTTGCAATATCATAAGAAATAGAAATGTGAAACGACATCATTATTCATCAGAAACAATGCCGACGTGGACTACTAAGATGAAGCATAGTTTAAGTCAAACTAAAGACGCATAAATGATATTTATAAGCATAACAAAGCATTCAGCAGAACTTGCAGAAGTTTCCGAATATGCTCACGAACAACATATGGTTCCAACTCAAGATTTTTTGTATCCATATTGTTGAAAATTTATCCAAAGGCATGAAAAGGCTAAAGATGTAGACATACATGAAACAAGCCATGCAAACAAAAGCCTTCTTATCCTATTCGAGAAAACATTTATCCACCCACCTGCCGCTAATAAAGGCATAAGCTTCATCTTCTTCCTCTTGAATTGGTATTTTTCTCAAAATGATCCTGTGATATGATATGATATGCATCATGATAAGTGAAAGAAGTTCAATTAGTAAGACAGTTTGTAGCTATGTTAGATGACAGAGAATGAACACTGCAAACATGTGCAACATGCCCTCCCAACACCTGGCACCAAACTCGCCAGCATTACTAAGCAAGCAAGCATGCATGCAGAGAGAACTAACAACGACATGACAATCTCAACACACACACGCAAGAACTCAAATGAACAAACATGCAACTATGCACCTGGATCAGCAAAGAGAGCATAATTACTAAGAAGTACATGCGTTTTGATTTGAAATTCTGTTGCTTCTTTATCATCAACCCATGCTTCTGATCAGCCTTCTCCCAAGCATCCACAGCTTCTTCAATGCTTTTAAATGTCCCCAGATGTTCCTGGTATTTTCCAACCTTCAAGTGCACCGAGTAGTTGGCGGAGGCCTCCCGGCAAATTCCCTTTATCCCTGCCCCCATGCGCTGCGTAAACAAAAGATATTGAAATGCAAATTTGATCAAAGGGGTTTAATCAACAGTCCAAGTCATTATTTGCCTTTTAGCTTCTATAAGGTGGTTAATTTTAGGGGGGTTCTTCCTAATACTACCCCTGCTGTGTGGTCCATCAAAATACCTTCTAGAATTCATTGGTCCTTTTCTTCTAAACATCGTTCCCGACTTCATTGAGAATACAATTTTCATATACGTACCTTGCCTGATGGCTTGGCCGAAGCAACGGCGCCTGACGACTTGACGTATTCGAGGAAAACTTTCAAGGAAGGGTCGTAGAGGAGTGCTGGACTTTTCTTCAATTCATCCACAAAATATTTGTTTTTACACTAAACTTTTATACTTATTTTGAACTAAG
This sequence comes from Triticum aestivum, assembly GCF_018294505.1. NCBI lineage: Eukaryota > Viridiplantae > Streptophyta > Magnoliopsida > Poales > Poaceae > Triticum > Triticum aestivum. Next base: position 726,018,343 of record NC_057810.1, read on the forward strand.
TATAACATATTACAATTTTGAATAATATAATGTTGTTATTTATCCACATAACAATGTTTTCAAATAATAGTTACATTCTTTCTTTTTATACAGTTGTAATTTATATCATTGAAAATTTTGATTCTGCAAAATTTAAATTGTATGATGTACCAAATAATATCTTTTAAAAATTCTTCGAATTAATTTTCTAACAGTGCATAAGCTATATATATTATATACACATGTATTTGCATATCTATGCATGTGTTCATATATATTTTAATATTATCGAATATCATGGTATATATTCCTAAATCATATATATTTTACACACTAACAAATATTTTAATAGTGGTTTCTAGAGTATATTAGGGAAAAATATTTAATAGTAACTTCTAGGCCATACCAAATGTGACTTGTAAGTTGGGTTCAGATAAATAATCATCGAAGAACAAAAAATGTTGTTGACTGTACTTTCTCTATGATTCGATTATCAGACATGCTCATCTATATGCACTCGGTATGATTTGCTCCAAATGAAATCTCCTAACCCTTTCTCAAATGATAAACTCTACATTGGTTTAAACATTGAAATCTAGTTATCATCTTTATGCACTCATCCGGTGGCCCCGGCGGTCTACGGCGTTGACCACCACCGAGAGGGGGTGGGCCACGGTGAATACCTGCTTCTCCGTGTTATGGCAGGTCCCTGTTCTCATGTTTTTTACTTTACAGTGCTTAGAAGTAGAGATTTGAAAAAATCTAGCCCAAAACATAAGTCATCAAAACTCATGGCATTTTGAAACTTTAGTCATAAAAAGATATGAAATATCAGACACAAAAAGAGAGTGCCAAAGAAACAGAAAAAAAGGAAAATAAGACGTGGCACAATCGGTACCGAGGGTCGATTTCCGGCTCTCGGTAAAACCTACCTTTTCCTAGCGTTCCTCTCGGCAAAAGACCTAAACCTAGATCTTAGCCAATCTCGTTCCTTTCTCTCACTCACTTCGCTCTCGGTCGGCTCAATTCTTCTCCTTCCGCTACCCCGCCGCCGAAATTGCTGCCAGTGCCACCATCTACCGCCACCACCATTGTCGTCATCTTCTTCATGACCGGCGCCCAGCGTGGTAGTTCTTCTTTGCTGACTAAGGACGGCGGCCGCCGCGGAGCGCCACCAGTGGCGCAGCAACTCCATATGGCATCAGGTACCCCCCCCCTCCCCCTCCTCCTCCCCTCCCACCCTTCCCAACCCACTGCCCCCCACCCCATCCCTCAACCCCATCCCTCTCCCCCTCCGGCGCCCTCTCCCCCTCAACCCTAGATTTACCATCAATCTGTGCTCTGTTTCATCATGATTGCAGTGTGCTTAGGTAAATTTTGGTCAAGTAAATTAGTCCTCTGTTTCAAAATTTTGCATAGTTAAATTTTGATTAAGTAACATCTGATTAGGTAAATTAATTCAAAATGTCATGTGTTTTCCGACATGTGTTTGCCAATAGGATTGTTACATTTAATTAGAAATATATCTTGTGCTTTGAATTATATGAATCTTACAAGTAATTCAAAAAGCATGATGTGTTCTAAACCGTTGTAAACTCGTGCTAAAATTGACATTAGTGTGATTTGTAGCAATGGAACCAGGGACCTAAACTTTTGTTGAAATTGACATTAGATAAATTTTCCTTAGGGAAATTTGAAGGACCGTAATGCTAAGTTGGGTAGGAGATTTAGTGTGAGCTGCTGCTATTCAACTCAAATTTGCTTGACAACTGACCAAAATGATCCATAATGATATATTTGTATCTTTCTTTAGATGGCATTCTTCATCAGTTTATTGTATGCCCTAACTAGCCAATAGTGTTATGCGAGTCTAATGCCCACGGTTTCAAGTCTGTTTTTCTCCGTGTCTATCAGCAGTTATTCCCATTGTATTGTATGAGAAGGCAGCACATGGATTTGATCTTGTATCAGGGAGGCCACAGAGCAGTGAGCAGCTGCCATAGGATTAAATTCTGCAACGTGCGTTCCTGACCCTCAATATTTAAGATTGGTACAGAGAGCTATTCCCTTGCAGAAACACAGAGGAGATCCTACTCATCAGTGAAGCACTTGTCTAGACTACAAAGCCGTGGAGAGAATTCAGCATGTGTGTTCCTGCCGAGTCACTAGCCCACGACGGTAGGTGATGGCTTTGTTGGAACAAACCCGGACGAACCTAGCTAGCCCCCTCTCTTTCTCACTCGCTGCCGAACATAGGTGAAAGAAGGAGAGGTGCAGTGGTGGAGCTACGAAGAAAATACTGGGCGGGCCAAGCTAAAAGAAAACACACACAAAAAAATCAAATCACGCACAGGATGATGAGCTGCTGCTCAAAGTCATCCTAAACTTCATATATATGTAATCACATCATCTCTTTTTCTGTTGAAACCCAAATTGATTCTGCTAGCTGCACGCCTGGGGTATGGGCTCGAACCTGCTACTCCCTGCTCAAGCCATCGGACTTCAGAAAATTTTCACAAGTTTGACCCATGGGTATCAATCTGCTTCAGGAAATTTTCACCGTGTGGGGATTGGTTGAGCAAATTCAGTTAGACACGGATAGTAGGGACTCCATCCGCTGGGCCTTGGAGAAGAATGGAGAGTACTCAGCGCGATCAGCATATGCCGCGAAATTCTGGGGAAGAGAAGTGGAACCAACAACTAAGTTCACTTGGATGTCTAGGGCGCCGCTACAATGTAGATTCTTCGCTTGGCTGGCATTGCCAAATCGGTGCTAGACATCGGACATGCTCGCACGAAGAGGTCTGCCTCACCATGACACGTGTCCCTTGTGTGCGCAACATGATGAAACCATAAACCAGTTGCTACTCTAGTGCCAAAGAGGTAGACCGGACTGGACTTCAACGGCAAATAATAGCCTCATATATAGAGTGGTGCGTCAGCAAGCAAGATGATGGGCATCGCATTAAGGATGTTCGGGCCATTACAATTCTAGGAATGTGGGTTCTATGGAAACACCAGAATGATATAGTCTTCGAAGGGGCTAGGCCATCGATGTCTAATGTGGTAGCGGTCGTTGAAAGAGAGGGGAGAATCTGGAGGCAAGCAAGCTTATTAAAAGGAGAGCTAGATCATTTCTTTCATAGGATCGCAATGTGGGCAAATAGGAGAGGTTAGACTAGACTCACACGTGGATGCAGGTTGACGGGTGTCTTTCCCGCTTTCTTCTTTAATGCTAGAAGTAAAAGGCGTGCTTTGCTGCGCCATTTGGGTACTGGTGTTGAGTGGCACGCTTTATAAAAAGGTCAAGTTGAATAATTTTCAGGTCGGCGATCTTGTGTGGAAAGTGATCATGCCAATTGGTTTAAGAGGTAGAAAAATCGGGAAGTGGTCTCCAAGCTGTGAAGGTCCTTTTAAGATTATAAGAGTAGTTCCTGGAAACTCATATTTGGTGGAATCCATACATGGGCATTGGTACCTCGAGCTCTCAATGGCAAATATCTGGAAAAAAATACCACCCTAGTGTGTGGCAAGAAGCCTAGATAGGCAATGGCCGATATACGGTTATTGTCCTTTTCATAAACATGGCCTGGCCGATACACAATTAGCGTCCTGAGAAGTAGTATAAATGGCCGACGGAGTGTTGACATCGTCCTTAGAACAAATATGGTGTAAATTATTTTTCGGCATCCAAGCTTTACCGAAAAACAAGGAGGCATGTGTTGACACCAGATTTTGCCATAATATGAAACACAATTGAGATGACCTCAAATGGAAAGGGTTTCAACATGAAAAGTTTTGTATCATCAAATTGAGCAACTTTGATGTTTAGATCATCACCATCTGGCCTCATTCTAGAAGCCGAAACTATGTTCAACATTCTCAAATTTTATGTTCAGATCACTGTTTGGCTGATTACGCCCCCAAGATGGCCAAAAATGATCTACATGAATTGTCTTCGTATCGTCGAAGTGGTCGATTTTGATAAAAAATCATTCCATTCCGAGTTTGTATGCAAAAGTTAGAGGCAGCACTCTGCAGACCGGTCCTAAGTAAAAAAGTGACGCGATGGACCAGACACCCACCTAGGTGGTGTCTGATGGGTAGCGCGAGTTATTCGGCCTTAGCCGGCTGAATAAAGCTTGCCGGCCAAGTGAAAAAGCTCGCCGGCATGAAAGTTTGTCGGTTTGAAAGAAAAACTTATCGGTTTGAGTGCTTGCCTATTTTGAGTGCTTACCGGTTTTGAAGGCTTACCGGTTTTGAGTGCTTGCCGGTTTTGAGTGCTTGCCAGTTTTGAATGCTTGCTGGTTTCTAAGACTTGCCGGTTTCGAATGCTTGTCGGTTTTGAAGGCTTGCCGGTTTGAAGTGCTTGCCGGTTTTGAATGCTTGCCGGTTTCTAAGGCTTGCCGGTTTGAGTGAAAGTCCAGACAGAATCTGAAGATGGGCTCAAAGGATTATCTAGATGACCTTGGATGGAAAAGTGTTATACACAAAAGTTGTGTGTATCATCAAAACAGTCAACTTATCTTTTGGAGTCATCATCATCCGAGATAGTATACGACCTGGAAAGTTGCTGCAAGACTCGAATAGTCCAGAAAACTGCACGGCCGAATCCGACTGGAAGTTAAAAATGGCCCCGCAAAGTATTGAAGATGGCCTTATTTGGAAAAGTGATAAACATAGGAGTTGTTTGTCTCATCGAGGGGCACAAATTTGGTATTTTGATCATCTCAACCGGAGGTCGTATGCAAATTCCACTGCCCGTGCAAGAAGCAGGACAGAAGTTTGGGTAGATTAAATCCGAGTTAGACTAGAACTAGGACTCTAGTACGTGAATTGATGTACTTTTCCTGTAAGAAAAACCTATATGAATCCTTACTTGTACGGGAATTCCAACCACCTCTTATATGTTGGGGGTGACGGCCAATTGAACAATACACAATCGAAATCAATATACTACTATTTCATCCACGTTTTATCTCTCCAACGTTTTTCTCTATTGTTCTTCGCCGTTCTTCGTGTTTGAGAGCTGCGAATCCCGGCTCTAGGGGCGAGCGAATCGACCTAGGGCAGCTCATAGCCGCCGAGTGTGTGGGGTTTCGGGTCTGCAAAAGCGCCCGTCGACTGTCTTGCGTATCGCGCTATCGGTCGGGTCTTCTTCGATGTGACCTGCGGTGCATCACCCCCGGTGTCGAGGGTACACGTGACGTGTTCGTGTATCAACAACATGTACTTCCTGAGCCTTGAATGATTGCCATTACTGATAGATGGAAAGGTGGGAATCACATAGAAATTGCAGAAAAGGACAACGGATAAAAAGTTGATATTCATTATATATGTGCAAAAACATAATATAGAGATTGATGCTACCTCGTCTCAATGTTGCAGTTCAAACAAGCTTCAGTGGAGTGAACAGAATTGAGATCTCTATCTCCATGATCGTAGCTTTCCCCTCTCAAAATTGCAATCAAGAACAACAATGGCCAACCATCTCTATCCATTTCTCCACCCATGTCACCAATATAGCTTGACAAATCCTCAATTATCTGATTGATTCTTTCATATGCTCCGTACACAACTCAAGTTACTAGAGACATTTTGTTCAGTCTCCATGAGAATTATCATTTATTCCCAAATGATAACTTCAAGCATTTTAATTGGTAATGTGACAATGAAATTAGTACCATGAAAGATATAGTGCAGCACAGGCAAACTTGAAACCTGATTTACATATTAAGCCTGATTCATGAGTACTTATTGTAGCGTATGGGAAGATGCTTATGAAAGCTTGAAAAATATACACAACTCAGGAAATTTTCACCATGTGGGGATTGGTTGAGCAAATTCAGTTAAACACGGATAGTAGGGACTCCATCCGCTGGGCCTGGGAGAAGAATGGAGAGTACAGTAGAGTACTCAGCGCGATCAGCATATGCCGCGAAATTCTGGGAAAGAGAAGTGGAACCAACAGCTAAAGTTTGCTTGGACGTCTAGGGTGCCGCTACAATGCAGATTCTTCGCTTGGCTGGCATTGTGAAATCGGTGTTGGACATCGGATAGGCTCGCACGAAGAGGACTGCCTCACCATGACACGTGTCCCTTGTGTGTGCAACATGATACTAGTTGCTACTCGAGTGCTAAAGAGGTAGACCGGACTGGACTCCAACGGCAAATAATAGCCTCATAGAGTGGTGCATCAGCAAGCAAGATGATGGCCATCGAATTAAGGATGTTCGGATCATTACAATTCTAGGGATGTGGGTTCTATTTTTTCGAAAAGGGGAAACACCCCGGCCTCTGCATCATCATAATGCACGCAGCCATAGGGATGTGGGTTCTATGGAAACACCAGAATGATATAGTCTTCGAAGTGGCCAGGCCATCAATGTCTAATGTCGTGGTGGTCATTGAAAGAGAGGGGAGAATCTGGAGGCAAGCAAGGCTATTAAAAGAAGAGCTAGATCATTTCTTTGGTACTCCCTCCGTCCGGGTTTATTAGGCCTAAAGACAACTTCTTTTAGACCAAGACACATAGTAATTTGCTCAAATTAATTCTTCTATTCCATTCTCAATGCACTCTCTCACATGCATGCAGCCAATGAAAAAGCATGCATGAAGTGTATTAATTTTCTAGCCATGGCATCAACAACAATGGCTTTGAATGCAACCAATGAAATGGTTGCCTGCATGCACCTTTCCAAAGCGGGGCCTTATAAAGAGAGACATGCTTGTGATGCTGAGAGGCCTAATAAACCCGGACGGAGGGAGTAAGATCGCAATGTGGGCAAACGGGAGAGGTTAGACTAGACTCACACGTGGATGCGGGTGCCTTGCATGTAAGTGTAAGCTTCACATTGTTGACGGGTGCCTTTCCCGCTTTCTTCTTTAATGCTAGAAGTAAAAGGCATGCTTTGTTGCGTCGTTTGGGTACTGGTGTTGAATGGCACGCTTTATAAAAAGGTCAAGTTGAATGATTTTCAGGTTGGCAATTTTGTGTGGAAAGTGATCCTGCCGATTGGTTTAAGAGATAGAAAAATCGGGAAGTGGTCTCCAAGCTGTGAAGGTCCTTTTAATATTACAAGAGTAGTTCCCGAAAACTCATATTTGGTGGAATCCATACAAGGGGCATTGTTACCTCGAGCTCTTAATGGCAAATATCTGAAGAAATGACACACCCTAGTGTGTGGCAAGAAGCCTAGATAGGCAATGGCCGATATACGATTATCGCCCTTAGCATAAACATGGCCGATACATAATTATCGCCCTGAGAAGTATAAATGTCCGATGGAGTGTGGACATCATCCTTAGAACAAATACGGTGCAAATTATTTTTCGGCATCCAAACTTTGCCAAAAAACAGGGAGGCATGTGTTGACACCAGATTTTGGCATAATACAAAATACAATTGAGATGGCCTCAAATGAAAAGTGTTTCAACATGAAAAGTTTCGTATCATCAAATTGAGCAACTTTGATGTTTGGGTCATCACCATCCGACCTCATCCTAGAAGCCGAAACTGTGTTCAACGTTCTGAAATTTTATGTTCAGATCACTGTTTGGCTGATTACGCCCCCAAGACGGCCAAAAATGATCTACATGAATTGTCTTCGTCATGTCGAAGCAGTCGATTTTGATATAAAAATCATCCGAATCCGAGTTCGTATGCAAAGTTAGAGGCAGCACTCTGCGCACTGGTCCTAAGTAAAAAAGTGACACGATGGACCAGACACCCACCTAAGTGGTGTCCGATGGGTCGCGCGAGTTATTCGGCCTTTGCCGGCTGAATAAAGCTTGCCGGCGAAAAGCTTGCCGGCGTGGAAAGCTTGCTGGCGTGGAAAGCTTGCCGGCGTGAAAGTTTGCCGGTTTGAGGGAAAAGCTTGTCGGTTTGAGTACTTGCCGGTTTTGAGTGCTTGCCGGTTTTGAAGGCTTGCCGGTTTTGAGTGCTTGCTGGTTTCGAAGGCTTGCCGGTTTTGAGTGCTTGCCGGTTTTGAATGCTTGCTGGTTTCTAAGGATTGCCGATTTTGAATTCTTACCGGTTTCAAAGGCTTGCCAGTTTGAAGTGCTTGCTTTTGAATGCTTGCCGGTTTCGAAGGCTTGCCGGTTTGAGTGAAAGTCTAGACAGAAGCTGAAGATGGGCTCAAAGGATTATCTAGATGACCTCGTATGGAAAAATGTTCTACACGAAAGTTGTGCGTATAGTCGAAACATTCAACTTTGCTTTTGGAGTTATCATCATCCGAGATAATATACAACATGGAAAGTTGATGCAAGACTCAAACAGTCCAGAAAACTGCATGACCGAATCTGACTGGAAGTTAAAGATGGCCTCGTAAAGTGTAAGGGCATATTTATCCCTTAGGTATTTTGGTGATTGATGACAATGCTTTTGCAGACTAATCGTGTGCCTTGAGTTTCTCAGACGCTTCATCACTAGGCACGAGACGATTCGGTGCCCCTCGAAGACTATTGAAGACGGCGTTGTTCTACGTTTCTCTTTGGTGGATTTGAGTCGTAGGAGAGCCGTACTATTAAGAGGGGGTCCGCATCGGAAAGGTTCGGGTGGAATCAACACGTACACATGTCCTTCCTTTCCGTTGCACGTTGGAGCGTCTCTCCGTTATCCTAGTAGTGCTTAATCTGACGGCTACTGCTGTACTTGCGGTAGTACTGCTCTATGGAGCGGTAGTACCGAAAGCACCTGCGGTAGTACCGCCGGGGGTCACAGTAGTACCGCTCCTCTAGAGCCTTAGTACCGTGGCTCCCAGGCCTAGTGCTGCTCCGGTACGGTAGTAGGGGCGGATGTAATTTTTTACATCCGCGCCCACACGGTAGTACCGCACGTCCTGCGTGGTGGTACCGCGGGAGGCCACGGTAGTACCGCTCCCCTGGAGTCGTAGTACCGTGGCCCTCATACCTAGTACCGCTGCGTCACGGTAGTAGGAGCGGATGTAATTTTTTACATCCGCGCCTCAACGGTAGTACCGCGCCTCGTGCGCGGTAGTACCGCGTCGGATTTTTTTGCACTGTTTCATTTTCAGCGGAAGTAGGCACGGATGTATTTTATTTCATCCGCGCTCTTCGTAGGCTTTGACTTTCCTACCTTGCGGTAGTAAGGCAAGGGGGAGCGATAGTACCGCGCAAGCGGTAGTACTGCACTCAGTCAGGCAAGTCCCGGCCTCTGTTGCTGCCGCGGAAGTACCGTGGTCCTCCACGGTATTACCGCGTGGCCTTGCGGTAGTACCGCGCTCCTGGAGCAGTAGTACCGCATGTCGCAGGCTGAACATGTGGATAACGGTTGGATCTTTTCCATGACTATAAAAGGGGCGTCTCCTACCTCTAGTTGACTACCTCTTCCACCTCTAAGCTTCATTGTTGCTCCAAGCTCCATTTTGGCCCGATCTCTCTCCCTAGCCAATCAAACTTGTTGATTTGCTCGGGATTGGGTGACAAGGGCCCGATCTACACTTCCACCAAGAGATATTCGATTCCCCCCACTAATCCCTAGCGGATCTTGTTACTCTTGGGTGTTTGAGCACCCTAGACGGTTGAGGTCACCTCGAAGCCATACTCCATTGTGGTGAAGCTTTGTGGTGTTGTTGGGAGCCTCCAAGTGTTGTGGAGATTGCCCCAACCTTGTTTGTAAAGGTTCGGTCGCCGCCTTCAAGGGCACCAATAGTGGAATCACGGCATCTCGCATTGTGTGAGGGCGTGAGGAGATTGCGGTGGCCCTAGTGGCTTCTTGGGGAGCATTGTGCCTCCACACCGCTCTAACAGAGATGTACTTCCTTTAAAAGGAAGGAACTTCGGTAACACATCCTCGTCTTCACCGGCTCCACTCTTGGTTATTTCGTGCCTTTACTTTTGCAAGCTTACTTGTGTTGTATCTATTGCTTGCTTGTGTGCTAGTTGTCATTGCATCATATAGGTTGTCCACTTAGTTGCATATCTAGACAACCTATTTTGTCGCAAGGTTTAAATCGTTAAAGAAAAGCTTAAAAATTGTTAGTTGCCTATTCACCCCCCCCCTCTAGTCAACCATATCGATCCTTTCAATTGGTATCAGAGCCCGATCTCTTTATTAAGGACTTTGCCGTCCGAAGAGTATGGTTGACACCAACGACGGTGCAGAGGAGCACTCCGGTGTGAATCCTATCTCGTCTACGGCCGATGGGGGAACCTCGATCTCCCGTGAGGAGTTCAATGTGGCTTTAGACACATTGAAAACCTCCATGACGACCGAGGTTGAAAGCATGTTTACTAAATTCCTAGAAGGACTTAAACTATCCACCTCGCTGATGAGTGGGTGATCCCACTAACAAGGTGACGGATGCTAACTCCGACAAGGGGGGAAGCTAATAGTGAAAAGGGTCCTTCTACTAGTGGTAGAAATGGCACCGGCATCTATGCCCATGTGGAACCTCCTACTTATGGTGGACCAATTCCCTCTACTCATTTAAATCATGCCGGTCCTCCTCCTAAGATTGTGAAAAATGAGGATTTTGATGCTTGGGTTTATCGTTTCAAGCGTCATTTAAAACATGTGAATACTAATCTTTGGAGAATCATAGAAGAAGGTTTCTATCCACATGACCCTGGCAACTTCACCCCTCGAGAAGCCGTGGATAATCAATTCAATGAGAGTGCTCTCTTCATCATCCAAGATGCAATCCTTCCCGAAGATCTCCCTCATCTTCGACCTCATGCCATGGCTAAAGACGCATGGCAATGTGTTGTGTCTCTCTATCGAGGAAGTTCTAGAATTTAACGCTCCAACTATGAAGTGGTGCAAGATGAAGCCGATGAGTTTGCAATGAAAGAAGATGAAGAACCTCGTGAGCTCTTTCAAAGAGTGACCAAACTCGCGGTCGCACTCCGAGATCATGGGAGCAAGGACACGGATGACAATTGGATCAAGCGCAAGTTCCTCAAGGCCATGATGCCCTACAACAAGGCCATGTCCTCCGTCATTTGTCAAAGACCAGACTTCCACTCCATGACCTCAAGTGAAGTGTTGGATGAGTTCGTTGCAATGAGCATCTTGGACAAGACCGCCGACAATGCGGTGCTCCGTTCTCAAAGGGCAAAGAAGCCCAACCTTGCCTTGAAGGACAAGGTTAGTGTGGAAGAAGAGGAAGAAGAAGAAGATGAGGAGAGCAACCTCGAAGACACGAAATATGATTATCATGAGCACATGGCTCTTGCCTCAAGACAATTTTGGAGCAAGAAGAATACAAGACCCAACTTCAACAAGAACAACTCAAGTGGCCTCAAGGTCAAGCAACGAGTTAGAACTTGTTTCAACTGTGGCAATGTGAGCCATTTCGTTGCGGATTGTCCTTATGAGAAGCAGGAATACAATGGTGGCAAGTTCATCCGAAAAGACAAAGCCAAGTCCTTCCCCAACAAGAACAACTTCACCAAGAAGACTCCTACTCGTGGGTTGGTAGTTCAAGAAGAATACCGTGAGGATGACGATGATGATGAAGATAGTGAAGCAATGGCTATGGCATCCATTGCCATTGCCACAACTCCCCGGGTGTCTCTCTTCGATTCACCCAACGAGAACATCACCGCCAAGTGCCTCATGGATAAAGCCACCAACAAGGTAACCCCCAACATCAAAACCACCATTATTCCTAATCCTTCTTCGACGGTTGGCTTTGATGATGGTAAGGGGTATAATGAGGAGGTAAATGAATTTGAGTCCTTCATGAGTAAGCTCAAGGGAAAATCCAAGAAGCACTTTGTTGCTCTCTTGGAACAACTTGGTGAAGCCAATGACATGATCGAGGCTCACGAAGAAACCATCTCTAAGATGGAAGGTCATAGTCGTGGCTATGCCGATGAGATATCGGATCTCTCTAATGCTCTTGAGGAAGAGCATGTGCATCGTTTGGCTCTTGGGGAGTCACACAACGATGACCATGCCAAATTAAAGAAAGATCTTGATCATGCTCTTGTTGTGTCTCGTGTACTAACTTCCGAGAAGGCTAAACTTGGGGTTGATCATGCTAGACTCAAGGAGGAGTTTGATGTACTTGACAAGGCCCATAAGGTCTTGAAAGGTGCTCATGCAAACCTCAAGGAGTCTCATGCTCAACTCCAAGTTAAGCTAACCAAGGAAAAGGCCACATTTCCTCACATGGTCTTAATTGATAATGCAAATGCTACTAACCCGTGTTGTGAGCATGTGCATCTTGTGGAGGAGAATGCCAAGTTGAAGGAACAACTCGAGAAAGGTCTTGTGTCATGCATACAAGGTGAGAAGAACCTAAATGACCTTTTGAGCAATCAAAAGGAAGTTGTGGGCAAGGAGGGAGTTGGGTTCTCACCCAAGTCCAAGAACAAGAAGAAGAACGAGAAGAAGAATAACAAGACCAAACGACCTCCCCCACTTAAGAAAACTTTTGTGAAGGAGGGAGAGGGTGCTCCTAAGGAGAAGAAGAACAATGCGACGAGTGGTGATGCCAAAAAGGGCAAAGCCATCTCTCCCAACAAAGCCGGCGACTTTAACCCCTCTTATGTGTTGTGCCGTGCTAGTGATGGGCATGTTTATGCTAAATTTGTTGGTTCTTCTTATGAGTACATTGAATGGTCTATTTGGGTTCCTAAGACCCTTGTTACTAACAACAAAGGACCCATTACTAAATGGGTACCTAAAACCAAGCATTGATCTCTTGTAGGTGTTTGCTTCCGGTGGGGGATCATGGTTGCTCGATAGTGGAGCAACAAATCATATGACCGGGAGCAAGGACTTGGTGGTGGACGTGCAAAAGATCCCATCTATGCCCACCAATGTCGAGTGGGGTGATGCCTCACATTCTAAGGTATTGGGTCTTGGCAAGGTTGTCATTTCTCATGATCTAACGATCGAGAAAGGCATGCTTGTTGAGTCCCTTGCATTCAATTTACTTTCCGTTCGTCAACTTGCACTCATGGGCTTTGCCACCTTCTTTGATATTGATATCGTGGCCCTCTTGTGGAGCAAGACTCTTAAAGTAGCCTTTGTTGGGCATGTCGAGAATGGTCTCTATGTGATTAACTTTTCGGAGCAACCCACTAAGACCGTGACATGCCTAATGGCTAAAGTTGATGTGGGATGGCTTTGGCATCGCCGTTTAGCCCACGTCAATATGAGATCTTTGCAAAGTCTTCTCAAGGGGGACCATGTCCGTGGACTAACAAATGTTAGTTTTGCCAAAGATCGTGCTTGCAGTGCTTGTATCGAAGGAAAGCTTCATGAGACGGCTCACCCTCCCACGACTATCATCTACTCGAAGAGACCCTTGGAGCTCCTGCACATGGACCTCTTTGGGCCTCCATCCTTTGATAGTCTTGGGGTAGAAAGTATTGCTTGGTGATTGTGGATGATTATTCAAGATACACTTGGGTATACTTCTTCAAGAGGAAGAGTGAGACTCAACAAACCGTCATCGACTTTGCAAATGAAGCTCAATGTCAACATAATGCAAAGATCTTGACAATAAGAAGTGACAACGGCACCGAGTTCAAGAACTACACCTTGGATGAGTTTCTTAGTGATGAGGGGATCAAGCATCAATATTCTGCACCATATACCCCTCAACAAAATGGTGTTGTTGAGAGGAAGAACCGGACGTTGATGGATGCGGCAAGGACCATGATGGCGGAGTTCAAGTCTCCATACAACTTTTGGGCCGAAGCCATCAACACCGCATGTCATGCATCCAATCGGCTCTATCTCCGCAAAGTCTTGAACAAGACTCCTTATGAGATACTCACTGGAAACAAGCCCAATCTCAAGTACTTCCGGGTTTTTGGGTGTAAGTGTTTCATTCTCAAGAAAGGTGTTCGTTTGTCTAAATTTGAGGCTAGAGCTTATGAGGGCATATTTGTTGGTTATGCTACAAACTCTCATGCTTACCGTGTTCTCAACAAGTCCACCGGACTCATTGAGGAGACATGTAACGTGGAGTTTGACAAAAATAACGGCTCCCAAGTGGAGCAAAGTGGTACTTGTGATGTAGGTGATGAAATTCCTCCCCAAGCCATAAGAAGAATGGGTATTGGTCATATTCTACCCATTGAGGAACCCCTTGTGGCCGAAGGAGAAGGACAATGCTCCACTCAAGTGGAGCCTTCACCTACTCAAGACCCACACGCTTCCAAAGAACAAAGTGTAGGCCCTCAACCTCGGGAACAAGACCAAGGGCAAGATCAATCTCAAGATGGTGGTGAACCTCCAAATGATGCCCAAGGTCAAGTTCTCCCCCTCGAGCAAGTTCAATATCATGAGCAAGCTCAAGATCAAGAACAAGCTCAAGATGGCGCTCAAGATGATCAAGTTAACCTCCTCCTTCCACATCCGAGGAGGAATTAGAGCATCGTGCCGCGAAGATTGCTTCCAAACTCACCACCAAAGGCCATCTCATGGAGAATGTGGTTGGAAGCCTAAGAAAGGGGGTAAGCACTCGTCGACAATTAGCAAACTATTGTGAACATCACGCGTTTGTCTCTTGTGTTGAACCCCAAAAGGTCTATGAGGCGCTCGAAGACTCGGATTGGCTCAATGCCATGCATGAAGAACTCAACAACTTTGAGTACAGCAAGGTGTGGAGGTTGGTGCCAAGGCCTTCGGGGAACCATAACATCATTGGAACCAAGTGGATTTTCAAGAACAAGCAAGATGCTCATGGGAACATCATTCGCAACAAGGCAAGATTGGTAGCACAAGGCTACTCCCAAGTCGAGGGTATCGACTACGGTGAAACCTTTGCTCCCGTTGCTCGCCTTGAATCCATTCGTTTGTTGATTGCTTATGCTTCCCATCACAACTTTAAGTTACAACAAATGGATGTGAAAAGTGTTTTTCTTAATGGTCATATTAATGAGTTGGTTTATGTCAAGCAACCCCCTGAGTTCGAGGATCCTTACTTCCCGGGTCATGTGTATCAACTCGATAAGGCACTCTATGGCCTTAAACAAGCCCCACGTGCGTGGTATGACCACCTTACTGAGTTGTTACAAGATTGTGGATTTGAAGTTGGGCAAATCGATCCCACTCTTTTTACTAAGAAGGTCAAAGGGGAGTTGTTTGTGTGCCAACTATATGTTGATGACATTATCTTTGGTTCCCCTAACAATGCTTTCAATGAACAATTTGGCGCTCTCATGACCTCTAAGTTCAAGATGTCTTCGATGGGAGAGTTGAAGTTCTTCCTTGGTTTTGATATCAAACAAAGAAGAGAAGGTACCTTCATAAACCAAGCCAAATACACTCAAGACATGCTTAAGAGATTCAAGCTAAGTGATGTCAAGCCGGCCTCTACTCCGATGCCCACCAAGTGCCAACTTGACATTGATCCCAATGGTAAAGCGGTGGATCAAAAGGTATATCGCTCTATGATTGGTTCCTTGCTTTACCTTTGTGCATCTAGACCGGATATCATGTTGAGTGTGGGAATGTGTGCACGATTCCAAGCCGCACCAAAGGAAAGCCACTTTGTGGCGGTCAAGCGAATCTTTCGATATTTGGCTCATACCCCAAACTTTGGCCTATGGTACCCAAGAGGAGCTAACTTCAAGCTTGAAGGATTTATGGATTCTGATTGGGCGGGAGACAAGGTGGATAGGAAGTCCACTTCCGGAGGGTGCCAATTTCTTGGTTGCTCTTTGGTGAGTTGGTCTTCCAAGAAGCAAAGTTGTGTGTCTCTCTCGTCCACCGAAGCGGAATATGTGGCGGTCAGAAGTTGTTGTGCACAACTTTTATGGATGAGGCAAACTTTAAAGGAGTACGGTGTCATTTGTGACAAAGTGCCTCTTTGGTGTGATAATGAAAGTGCCATCAAGATTTCTCTCAACCCGGTGCAACACTTCAAGATGAAGCATATTGAGATTCGGTATCACTTCATCCGGGATCACATTAGGCGAGGGGAGATCGAGCTCATGTATGTCAACACTCATGATAACCTTGCAGATATTTTCACGAAGCCCTTGGATGAAGCAAGATTTTGCGAGTTAAGGCATGAGCTAAATATCATTGATTCGAGCAATGTGACTTGAACCCTTGCACCCCCCACCACACTCAACTTGTCGTCTAGTTTAGGTGTAGGCATGGACATAGGGGGAGTGTTGTTCTCTCAATGAACTCTCCCTCCCCCCATTATGCATAAATCGATCAACTCTTTCACATTATCCATTTTTAATGGTACTTGTGCTTCAAAGACGAGTTTTAGTCATGGGCCCAAGGATAATTCTTCGCGGTGCCATACCAACTAACTCAAACATAGGTGGCTCCGGCCACCGCCCTCTCCTTCTGAGAGGTTGTGTTGCATGGTTGCTTCTTGTTATCTTTCTGCCTTTGGGTTGTGCGTGTTCTTGTGGTGTCCTTTGTGCTAAAAGTCTCCTTGCAAAGACCTTCTTCTTTTGTTTGAAACCTGCTTTTTCTTGAGCTCACGGTACTACCGCAGCCAGCTACGGTACTACCACGTGAGGGGAGCACGGTACTACCGCCCCCACGCGGCAGTAATTTTTTACTGCCGCCTGGGAGAGCGGTACTACCGCTTCGGTGTGGTAATTCTGCCCAAGCGGTACTACCGCGATGACATGTGGTACTACTGTGACGTCACAGACGCGTGAGGATAAGGACGGGCAGGGGGAGTTCTAACTCCCCCATGCCCATTCGCCAGTTCCCCACCTCGTCTCTCTCTCTCTCCCTCGCTCAAGAACGGGGCCGGCGTCCGTCGCTGGATCTCCGCCTCCGGCTGCCCTCCTGTGATTCCGTCCGGTGGGATCGTTCCCCACCATGTGCTCTTGCTATGGACCAAGGTCTTTCCCCAACTCCTTCTCTTTTTTGTTGTGTTCGTTGTCTCTAGGTGTTTGGGGGAGACTTGTGTGTTCTAGAGATTCTTAGGCTAAATCTATGCAAGAGTAGGATGAAGGAGCGTAGTATTGCGTAGGAATTATACTTATCTTTTGTCCTGTGCTAGATTTGATCACCGTAGCACCGCCGTGGTTTCGCGGTTCTTTCCAGATTCAAACCGTCGTTTGGATCTGACGTGGTGCGGTACTACCGCCCGTCTGGCGCGGTACTACTGCTTGTCCGGTACTACCGCCCGTCTGGCGCGGTACTACCGCACTCGCTGCGGCACTAAAGTTTTACTATCGCTCCCACCACGGTACTACCGTGACCTCACACAGTACTACCGTGACTTGGAGCAGTACTAAAATTTTAGTACTGCAGGCCCTGGCAGTACTACCGTGGTTCACCTCTATCTCATGGCAACTTTCAAGTATACTTTTTATGTGTTTCTTGTGCTTTGTCATGGTCTTTGCATTGATCCTTTTTGCTTGTCGTGGGTGTTTTTGCGTTTTTGTCTCAGGTGGTGGCCCTCGCCGTTCCAATCCCAGTCGTGACACTGGTTCCAAGCGTCTGTGCAATCCAGGTGAAGCACCAGAGGACTCCTCTGCCCCCAAGCGCCATGTCAAGACATCCGCTAGTAAGCACAAGGAACCCAGCAAGGGCATGGACGAGATTCCCCTATCTGAGTTCGTCTGTCTCAGGAAGCTCAACCTGTATGTGCATCCTCGTGCTACTGTCAGAGGCTGTGAACTGTTTTGGAACAAGCAACAGACTCTCACTTATCTGGATGCCATCAAGAACAAGCAGAATACCTACGTGGATGTCAAATGGATAGAAATGCATCACCTGAGGAAGGACAAGTTCCGTCAGTACTTTGGAGAAGCTCTGGATTTGGTGGAGCAGTTTGGTATTGAACATGTGATCTCCTTTCACCTTGACTATAACCCTGAGCTTGTTTGTCAGTTCTTTGCCTTAGTTTACTTTCACCCTGATGAGGAGCGGAGGATGACCTGGATGACCAATGGACGTAAGTTGACTACTACCTGGAAGGAGTTCATGGATTTGCTACATGTTCCTGATGACGGGCTCGACACTCCCGTGGGTGTTCGCCCCCATGCTAATCCTGAGTCTGCTAACAAGGAAAAGCTTCAGCCATTCTATGTTGAGAAGGCGCTTCCCAATGGCAAGACAGGGTGGATGCTCAACTCCTTTCTGGATATCATGTATCGCATCTTCCGCAACTCTTTGTTCCCTCGCATTGGTGACAAGGACAAGGTTCATGCCTATATGGTGGATATGATGCTCCTTTGCGAGGAGGCCCGTGTGTCTCAGACTCAGCCACTTGATGTCTCACACATCATGTGGTGTGAGCTTCGGTTTGCAATGTTCAACCGCAAGGTGCCTATCTATGGGCCCTATCTGTTTCTGCTGATCTCGAAGACTTGGGAGAAGATGTTCCCTGGTGAGGAGTTCCTTGCTCCAGACTGGATTTGTCATGATCCCATCTGTCTCCGTGTCAAGTCCAACTGGGCCAACACTACTACTCGTGCTGAGGCGTCTGCTGCTAGGGCTGCTGTTGATGAGGAGGGTGTTGGCGCAGAGGATGTTGCTGAGGACCGTGCTGCCAGGCCTTCCCATAGTTCCTCTATGCCCTCGTGGGCCAAGAAGCTGAAGGACAAGATGAAGACTCTTTTCTGCATGCAAGCTAAGGGCCAGTACAGGACTCACGTGGCATCCAAGGAGAGCCGTCGTCGGGACAAGAAGATCCTGCAGCTCTATGGTGAGGATGTGTCTGGCGGTTCTAAGGATCGCATCACTCCAGAGGCCGAGTGGATGGAGAAGCAAGGCTACAGGTGGACTGATTCTGAGGAGGACGTCGAGGAGACCATCCCTGCTGCCGAGGAGTCCGACGGAGAGGGTTGGGATGAGTTCCCTGCTTGAGCCACCCCTTGTGTGTAGGTGTCCTCTCTGCCTTTTTGGCGTCTCGATGCCAAAGGGGAGAGAGTGTAGGGATTTGCGAGTCGTGTGTCGTCGTTCGTGTTCGGTGTGTTTGCTGCTTTCTCGTTTGAACCTCGTTTGAACCTCGTTTCAGTTGCTTTGGGTTGCTTTACTTCATATGGTGTAAGACATATGCACTCGATCTATCTTAGCAAGCTCATGATATATTGTGCTACCTTTATGCTATGCTCTGCTTAGATGTTAGTCATCATGCCTTTGTCTTTAAAATATAGGGGGAGTGTTGATCCTAGCTTGTGTGCTATGCAGTCCAAAGCATCTATCTAGATTGCACACATCTAGGGGGAGCCCGTCTATATTCTAGAGAGGTGGCGTTTGCCTTTGCCCTATATTATCTCATCTATGTGCAAATCCCGTATTGTCATCAATCCACCAAAAAGGGGGAGATTGTAAGGGCATATTTATCCCTTAGGTGTTTTGGTGATTGATGACAATGCTTTTGCGGACTAATCGTGTGCCTTGAGTTTCTCAGACGCTTCATCACTAGGCACGAGACGATTCGGTGCCCCTCGAAGACTATTGAAGACGGCGTTATTCTACGTTTCTCTTTGGTGGATTTGAGTCGTAGGAGAGCCATACTATTAAGAGGGGGTCCGCGTCGGAAAGGTTCGGGTGGAATCAACACGTACACATGTCCTTCCTTTCCGTTGCACGTTGGAGCGTCTCTCCGTTATCCTAGTAGTGCTTAATCTGACGGCTACTGTTGTACTTGCGGTAGTACTGCTCTATGGAGCGGTAGTACCGCAAGCACCTGCGGTAGTACCGCTGGGGGTCACGGTAGTACCGCTCCTCTGGAGCCTTAGTACCGTGGCTCCCAGGCCTAGTGCTGCTCCGGTACGGTAGTAGGGGCGGATGTAATTTTTTACATCCGCGCCCACGCGGTAGTACCGCACGTCCTGCGCGGTAGTACCGCTCCCCTGGAGTCGTAGTACCGTGGCCCTCATACCTAGTACCGCTGCGTCACAGTAGTAGGAGCGGATGTAATTTTTTACATCCGCGCCTCAACGGTAGTACCGCGCCTCGTGCGCGGTAGTACCGTGTGGGATTTTTTACACTGTTTCATTTTCAGCGGAAGTAGGCACGGATGTATTTTATTTCATCCGCGCTCTTCGTAGGCTTTGACTTTCCTCCCTTGCGGTAGTACCGCAAGGGGGAGCGGTAGTACCGCGCAAGCGGTAGTACTACACTCAGTCAGGCAAGTCCCAGCCTCTGTTGTTGCCACGGAAGTACCGTGGTCCTCCACGGTAGTACCGCGTGGCCTTGCGGTAGTAACACGCTCCTGGAGCGGTAGTATCGCATGTCGCAGGCTGAACATGTGGATAACGGTTGGATCTTTTCCATGACTATAAAAGGGGCGTCTCCTACCTCTAGTTGACTACCTCTTCCACCTCTAAGCTCCATTGTTTCTCCAAGCTCCATTTTGGCCTGATCTCTCTCCCTAGCCAATCAAACTTGTTGATTTGCTCGGGATTGGGTGACAAGGGCCCGATTTACACTTCCACCAAGAGATATTCGATTCCCCCCACTAATCCCTAGCGGATCTTGTTACTCTTGGGTGTTTGAGCACCCTAGATGGTTGAGGTCACCTCGAAGCCATACTCCATTGTGGTGAAGCTTCGTGGTGTTGTTGGGAGCCTCCAAGTGTTGTGGAGATTGCCCCTACCTTGTTTGTAAAGGTTCAGTCGCCGCCTTCAAGGGCACCAATAGTGAAATCACGGCATCTCGCATTGTGTGAGGGCGTGAGGATATTACGGTGGCCCTAGTGGCTTCTTGGGGAGCATTGTGCCTCCACACCGCTCTAACGGAGACGTACTTCCCTTTAAAAGGAAGGAACTTCGGTAACACATCCTCGTCTTCACCGGCTCCACTCTTGGTTATTTCGTGCCTTTACTTTTGCAAGCTTACTTGTGTTGTATCTATTGCTTGCTTGTGTGCTAGTTGTCATTGCATCATATAGATTGTCCACTTAGTTGCATATCTAGACAACCTATTTTGTCGCAAGGTTTAAATTGTTAAAGAAAAGATTAAAAATTGTTAGTTGCCTATTCACCCCCCTCTAGTCAACCATATCGATTCTTTCATAAAGTATTCAATATGGCCTTATTTGGAATAGTGATCAACACAAGAGTTATTCGTCTCATCGAGGCGCACAAATTTGGTATTTTGATCATCTCAATCGGAGGTCGTATGCAAATTCCACTGCCCGCGCAAGAAGCAGGACAGAAGTTTGGGTCAGATTCGGATTGAATCCGAGTTAGACTAGAACTAGGAATCTAGTGCGTGAATTGATGTACTTTTCCTGTAAGGAAAACCTATATGAATCCTTTACTTATATGTGAATTGCAGCCGCCTCTTATATATGTTGGGGGGCGACGGCCGATTGAACAACACACAATCGAACAAATCAATATACTACTATTTCATCTATGTTTTATCTCTCCATCGTTTTTCTCTCTTGTTCTTCGCCGTTCTTC
The DNA here is from genome assembly GCF_018294505.1 of Triticum aestivum. Lineage (NCBI taxonomy): Eukaryota > Viridiplantae > Streptophyta > Magnoliopsida > Poales > Poaceae > Triticum > Triticum aestivum. Next base: position 726,039,652 of record NC_057810.1, read on the forward strand.
GTGTTTGAGAGTTGTGAATCCCTAGGCTCTAGGGGCGAGCGAATCGACCTAGGGCAGCCCATAGCCGTGGGGTGTGTGGGGTTTCAAGTCTGCAAAAGCACCCGTCGACTGTTTTGCGTATCGCGCTATTGGTCGGGTCTTCTTCGATGTGAGCTGCGGACTGCGGTGCATCACCCCCGGCGTCGAGGGTACACGTGATGTGTTCGTGCATCAACAACATGTACTCCCTGAGCCTTGAATGATTACCATTACTGATAGATAGAAAGGTGGGAATCACATAGAAATTGCAGAAAATGACAACTGATCAAAATTTGCAATTCATTATATATGTGCAAAAACATAATATAGAGATTGATGCTACCTCGTCTCAATCTTGCAGTTCAAACAAGTTTCAGTGGAGTGACTGCCAGCAAAAGCACAAGAATATAATTGAGATCTCTATCTCCATGATCGTAGCTTTGCCCTCTCAAAATTGCAATCAAGAACAACAATGGCCAACCATTTCTATCCATTTCTCCACCCATGTCACCAATAGCTTGACAAATCCCCAATTATCTGATTGATTCTTTCCGATGCTCCGTACACAACTCAAGTTGCTAGAGACATTTTGTTCAGTCTCCATGAGAAATGATCATTTATTTCCAAATGATAACTTCAAGCATTTTAATTGGTAAGTTGACAATGAAATTAGTACCATGAAAGATATAGTGCAGCACAGGCAAACCTGAAACCTGATTTACATATTAAGCCTGATTCATGAGCACTTATTGTAGCGTATGGGAAGATGCTTATGAAAGCTTGAAAAATATACACAAAATATCCAGTGCTAGAAGGAAGAAAAATGAGGCGGGAATAAAAATGAACCTGACAAACATATGAATTAGAATTGGGGAAGAGATATGCCAAAGATACTTGCATTCAGTCCTCATGAATCGCGTGAGGACCCCCAGCCTTAGCATAGACACTACAGAAGGTTAAATACACAGTCACACACCTACACACAAGAGCACGGACCAAGAAGAAGCAATAATGCTACACTTACAGGAAAGAGTTACGCACTCAAGTTACGGGCGCAACGTGGCTTGATACAGTTGGAAGACTTAACTTTCGCTTTGAAATTGTCTCCCGCCGCTGCATGGCTGCATTGCATATAGTCCTGGCCATGGGCCGCCCGGCCCGGACAGCCCGGCCCGACCCGGCCCAAAAAGCCCGGCCCGACGCTGCTCCCGGGCCGGGCCTGGGCCTAGGTTTTGAGCCCGAAGACTAGGTCGGGCCGGGCCTAGGCCCGCTATTTATGCCATTTACTGAAGAGGCCCGGCCCGAGGCCCGACGTGTTTTTTGTTGTGATGGGCCGGGCTCGGGCCTGAAAACTAGGCCCGACGGCCGGGCCGGGCCGGGCTCGGGCCTGAGTTTTTTACCTCGGGCTTGGTCAGGCCCGGCCCGAAGCCCGGCTCAGCCCGGAGGATGGCCAGGTCTAATTGCATACCACATGAGTCCGTAGGCTGAATCCCGTGGGATTCAGCCCGTAAGTGTAGCATTTTAAAGCATGCTCAGAACGAAAACGCTTGCAATTGCGCCGTGCCATCGGACAGCATGCTAACCATCGGCTATCTAGATGTCATGAATAGAAACAACAAATCCAAGAGCTGACCAACAATAGCCCGCACAGCTCCAGAATCATCCCTACCCCGATAGTGGAGTCCAACAAAAAGTGAAGCCTGACAGAACCAAGATAAAAATAAAAAAACAAGAGAATTGATCATATCTGCAAATTATATGCACCTGTTATTGTTCTAAACCGCAGAGTTGATGCTGGTAGGCCTGTCAGAAGCAAGGCAAAAATAAAAATAAGAGAGGCGGGTGGCGGCGCGCCAAGCGTCCGAAGTCTCAAGTCGCATATCAATCGCGTACAATCCGCAAATATTCACGCGAGCCCGTGCTATATGTGCATGTGTGTTAGTTGTCTCTCAATGCATGTGCTCTACTACTCAACAAAAGATGGATGTCATCCCTTATAAGCTGGTCAAAACCACCTCACCCAGCCGAGGTGGGACAACTTAGCTTCTGGGCAATACCTCTTGCATTGGGCCGTTTCGGATGTTTTTTGTAGCCCACGCCGTGTTTAAAGGCGGCCAAAGCTAGTACTACTAGCTAGCGACATTGAGCCCACGTCATTGAGCGACCACCTAGCTAACTACTCTGAAACCCCTCAAAAAAATGCTAGCTACTCTACATACATTTAAAGGTGGGAAAGTTCGATGTCCAAACTAAAACTAACCTAGATGATAGGACGACATGTGCAACACCTAATGCAAATCACTCCAAAGAATTCCAGCTACAAGATAAAGCAGATCAAAGTGAATGTGTTCTCGCCCAACCGAGTCCAAACTATCTCCTGGATTAACCCGTATCTATACCTATACCTACCCCTACCTACTAAAAACGGGAGGTAGTATTCTTGGCTTCGTCCCACTTTTATTCTTCTTTATTTATATATCTATACCTACTAATAAAGTTAGGTAATATTCTTGGTTTCATGTCACTTGACTTCGTCCCATTTTTGCAGTTTTTTTAGGCAAAATCTCATGAACTTTATTAAGACGCCACAATGTTTACAATGTCCGCTTCGGTGATATTCTTTGGTTTTGACTGTACGTGCAAGCGATACATGCATGATGCTCGGTGTGTATGAGCCTATTTTTCATACATCGCATCTATAAGCCTCCCTACCTCTCGTCCATAAGTCACCTCGCCGACACATTTTCTTCCCGTTTCCGTTTTCTTTGGGAAAAGGAGTTTCTCACGTACACACCTCGCCTATTGTCTTAACCTAACCCACAAGGCCAGAGTCGAAAAGAGAAAGTGGGCAACTTCACACAAGATCCTTACTGACTTCGACTGTAGCGGCTACCTCGCGCCTCGGTGATCACCCACCCCGGCTCCCCCACTTTTTGGGTCTTTGGCCCTAAAAGTGGGCTCCACCATACCTAGAAGGACCCCTCACAAGTCAATGAGAAGGACGCGGCGGCTGGCAGCGGGAAGGCAGGTGGCAACGGAAAGAGAGGCAGGGGTGCTCCCCGGTGGAACAGAGGTTGCAATCTTCCCCTTCTACTCTCGCAGCAACCTATTGATCTTCAAGGCAGGCTCTATACCAGCCTACATATGTCTGGAGTTGATGGACCACGACGTCGGAATTCATGCATAACACCGAGTCAATCTACAGAGAAGGCGTCAACTGCATCGCCTGCTCAACGGCAGCATCCACATGGCTGCAATTCCCTAAGCCATTGACCTCCAGTCTTTAACCATCTCGTGCGTAACACAAAGCAATCTAGGATATCATCGTTGCCGCGTCTGCAAGCACGTCCAGCCTCACTGCGCTCATATTTTAGTTCTTTTTTCATTTATGTTCTTTTCTTATTGTTGTTCTTTTTACATGTTCGCTTTTGATTTTGGTTATATTTTGAATTATTCAATATTTTTTTAGTTTTTTAAAATCGCGAATATTTTTTACAAATTCGTGAACATTTATTGCAAAACTGGTAAACTTTTATTGCGAAACTGGTGAACTTTTTTTGAATCGGGGAACATTTTTTGAATTACAAAAACATTTTTAATTGGGGAACAATTTTAGAAATTAATGAACACATTTTGCCAAACATTTTTTAAATGCATGTAAATTATTCACATTCATAAAAAATTGAATCAGAGATATTTTTCATTCACGGGCATTTTTTAATTATTTTGAACACTTTCTACAAATTAATGAATTGTTTCTGAATTCGCAAGCATTTTTTCAAATTCACGAATGCCAACATTATTTAGAATCCTCAAACATTTAATGTTGAGATTTTTTACGAAACTCACAAGTCACAAAACAGATTAAATATGACCTCTTCTGAAATGCAGACTTATTTCAATAAGAAAAAATAAGAAAATTAGGCCAAATATCAAATGAAAAACAAGACGGACCGCACACGGGGCAGCCCGAAAGGGCGGCGTGGGGAAGGGAGTGCGCGCTGCCGATCGAGAGGTCCTGTTGGACGCTCGCGAGCGGCAAACAGACTAGCATTCGCTGAAGTACGTGCAAAACAGGCCGGCCCATTCACAGGCATTGAATGGAAAAACTTCACGCAAAATAAAAGCAACTTTCATAGCCAGTCGAGCTAGCAACTCGACTTGACTAAAATGCAACACGATGACCATAGTAATAAATACAACGGCAGACCCGTTTTTTCTTATAAAAAAACAACAATTCTTGGGGAAATGTGAACAAATTTCCTTTAAAAAAATGCGAATAATGTTTGAAAATGTAAAAAAAAATCAAACAGCATTTTAAACATGAACAATTTTTTAAAAAAGAGAACAATAATTGAAAAACGTGAACAATTTTTCATATAGGATGAACAATTTTTAAATGTACATTGAACATTTTCACAATATAGACTGAACAATTCCTAAAAACACATTGAACATTTTTGTGATATATACAGAACAATTTTCTGAAATACACCATGAACATTTTGTAGTATATGTTGAACTATTTCTTATTATAAGCTGAACAAGTTTCAAATAAAGGTGAACAATTTCTTAAATACGATGAACATTTTTGTAATAAACCATGAACATTTTTATAATGCATAGTACATTTTTTTCATAATATACGGTGAATATTTTCTTAATGTATGATGAACATTTTGTTTCAATACACGGTGAAATTTTATACTACAAAAAGGGAAACAGAGAAAAGAACAGTAAAAGCAGAAATAAAAGAAAGAAATAAGAAGAAAAATGAAAAATAAAAAAAGAATATAACCTTGTTAAAAAACAAAACAGGGAAGAACTTGTTCAGGGAACCTTCTAGAAGGTTCCCACAACCGGCTAGGAACCTTCCAGAAGGTTCCCCAAACAGGGATCCCGAAGGGAAGAAACAGCAGCGAAGGTGAAACGTGGGCCGGCCCAAGTGGTCGATCCCGCAAGGAAGAAACAGCAGCGATGCTGAAACGTGGGCCGGCCCAACTGGTCGCGACGGGGAGGCGCCCTCTCAGCGAAGCTGACACGATTTGACGCTAACGGGCGTCGTATAGGAATTACCCTGCCGATCGCCTAGCGCACCGAATAAGAAGAGGGCGCACACTGGCGCTTATGGCGCCGAACAGGGTTTGGGTCAGGCAGCCTCTGTAAGTGGCCGGCCCAGTAATCTCGGGTTCGTTCGTTCAGTTTTCTTTTCAGTCATTTGTTTGTTTTTCTCAATTTTATTATCTTCTTTTAATTTTGTTTATATTTAGAAATATTTGGAAAAATTACCAAAATTAATCAATTCATTTTTAGAATGTTTTTATGACACATTTAAAATAGGTTCGCTAATTTGGAATATTTCTTCGCGTAATTTCGAAATAATATTTGTACCATTAGAAAAATGTTGTAAGTATAGTTCAACATTCATGAGTTTCAAAAATATGTTCAAGAAATTTTGAGTTAAAAATATAACATGATTTTACAAAACTGTTCTTCATATTTTTTAAACACGTGTTTCTAAAATTTGTTCATGGCATTTTGAATAAACTTTTTTACCATGCAGAAAAATGTTCATGAATTTCGAAGCAAATGTCCGTCATATTCATAAAAATATATATTGTAAACAAATATACCGTTTAAAAAATGATCATGACATTTTATAAAATTTTCATGAGTTACAAAAATATGTTTGTGAAATTTAAATAAATATTATAAGATGTATAAAAAAAATATTCGTAGGAGTGAACCAATGGAGACCTTGAAGATTTCCACCCACTTCCGCTGACGTTAGACGAGCTTCTGTCTCACAAAGGGTGAGATATAGCGCTAGAGCGATACAATGGAGACCTTGAAGATTTCCACCCGTAGGAGTGAACCAAACTTAGGTGTAAAGTCTAAACATGGGGAAGTTCTATTTGAACACCTCTTTGAAACTTTCAAAGTCTCAAGTCGATATCAATCATTTAAAATCCATGAATATTCAATCGAGCGCACGCGCTATACATGCATGTGTGTTAGTTGTCTCATCATGCATGTGCTCTACTACTTAGCAAAAGGTGGATGTCATCCCTTATAAGCTGGTAAAAACCACCTCACTCGGCAGAGATGGGACTAAACTAAGCTTGTGGGCAATACCTCTTGCGTTGGGCCGTTTCGGATGTCTCTTATAGGCCATGTTGTGTAGGTGGGCAAAACTAGTACTACTACCTAGTGACATTGAGCACACGTTGTTGAGCGACCACCTAGTTAGCTACTCAGGAACCCCTAAAGAAAAGCTAGCTACTTTGGATACGTTTAAAGGTGGGAAAGTTCGAAGTGCAAACTAAAACTAGCCTAGATGATAGGACGACGTGTGCAACATCCAAAGCAAATCACAAATTGATGAGAAGGACCCTACATGTGTCTAGAGCTGATGGACCACGACTTCGGAATTCGTGGAACTACATGCATAACACCGAGTCGATCTATAGAGAAAGTGTCAACTACGTCGCCTGCTCGACGGCAACATCCACGTGGCTGCAACTCCCTAAACCATCGACCTCCAATCTTTAACCCTCTCGTGCGTAACACAAAGCAATCTAGGATCTCATCGCTGTCGCGTCTCCAAACACGTCTAGCTTCACTGCGCTCATATTTTAGTTCTGTTTTTATCATTTATGTTCTTTTTGTATTGTTGTTCTTTTTTACATGTTCATTTTTATTTTGTTTATATTTTCGATTATTGAATGTTTTTAAAGTGTTTTCAAATAGTGAATCTTTTTTACAAATTTGTGAACAATTGTTGAATTCATGAGCATTTTAGAAAAATTGTGAACATTTATTGCGAAACTGGTAAATTTTATATTTGAATTGGGAACATTTGTTGAATGAAAAAAACATTTTTTAACTCGGGAATAATTTCTAAAATTTGTGAAACGTTATGCCGGACATTTTCTAAATGAATGAATATTATTCATATTCATAAATATTTCTTGAATCAGCTATATTTTTAAAAAATGATGATATTTTTTGTTCATGTGCATTTAAAAAACTTTGAACACTTTCTACAAATTAATGTTTTTTTCTGAATCCGCAAGCATTTTTTTAAATTCAAGAATGCCAGCATTATTTTGAATCCTCAAACATAATGTTGAAATTTTTTCGAGATTCGCAAAAGAAATTAAATATGGAACTCTTCTGAAATGCTTAATTATTTCATTTAGAATAAAGAAGAAAATTAGGCCCAAAAATGAAATGAAAAACAAGGCGCCCCGCACATGGGACGGCCCGAAAGGGAGTGCGCGCTTCCGAATGCCTAGCGCGCCGAATAAGAAAGAAGAGATCGCACTGGCGCTTAAGTGGACCTGCCTCTGTAAGTGGACCTGCCCACTATCTCGGGTTCGTTTCATTCAGTTTTCTTTTCAGTCATTTGTTCGTTTTTCTCTATTATATTATATTATTTTAAAAGTTATATTTAGAAATATTCTCAATAAATATATTACAAAAAATAATTCACTTCATTTTTAAAATGTGTTTAGGACGCATTTAAAATAGGTTCCCTAATGTGGAATATTTGTTCATGTAATTTCTAAATAATATTTGTACCATTAGAAAAATGTTTTAACTATATTTCAAAATTCGTGATTTTCAAAAATATGTTCATGAAATTTTTGAGTGAAAAAATATCACATGATTTTATAAAATTGTTCTTTATACTTTTCAATCACGTGTTTCTAAGATTTGTTCATGACATTTTGAATAAATGTTTATATCGTGCAGAAAACTGTCCACGTATTTCAAAACAACTGTCCATCATATTAACAAAAATATAAAATGTAAACAAATATACCATTTAAAAAATGATCAGGACATTTTATAAAATGTTCACGTGTTACAAAAATATGTTTGTGAAATTTAAACAAAGATTATAAGATGTATTAAAAAAATCGTATAATTGAAAGAAAAATTGTACACGGAAAATGTCCGTATTTACATACATCACGTACATCTGAAAAAAATATCAAACACAAATAGAAATAACAGAAAAAAACACGCGGAAGCTTCTAAAACCGGTCTGAACCAGTCCATAGAAGCTTCCAAAAACCGTTCACAAAACTTTACACAAACATGTATATATGTCGATCCACTTCCGCTCACGCTAGACGAGCTTCGGTCTCACAAAGGGTGAGATATAGCTCTGGCGCGATAAAATGAAGACCATGAAGATTTCCACCTGTAGGAGTGAGCCAAACTTAGGTGGAAAGCCTAAGCTTGGGGAAGTATATTTCCTTACCTACATTTCACTCGTGTTCTCATATATATTAATTACATGAATGGTTGCTTGCTGATATTTGTATATCCATATTTGGTTTATGTTTGTTTCATTCACTCAAAATCAAGAAACCAAAAAATATTTCTCATTTTGTCGCTTCGTTTTGTTGGGTCTTTTATTGCCTTCTTTAGTGTTCTTTCTTATTTTTACTTTGATTGTTGTCGTTTATTATGTTTCTTGTGATATTTGCATTCAAAAAAAGAAACACGGTGTTCTTCTTTGGTTGGTTATTTTGCTCTTTCGAAGTTCTCTAAGAAAACGATGTAAATATTTCCCTATTCTTTTTGCTTCTTCTTTGGAAGTTCTATTTGAACGCCTCTTTGAAACTTTCAGGGTCTCTTTGATTCAAAGGATCTCTATAGGATTTTTTTAAGGATTAGAATCCTTAGAAATTTTTCCTACGTTGGTCGTTTGATTCGTAGAATTGAATGTTGTAGGATTTTTTTCCTAAGGATTTATTTGTACTACATTTCACAGTAATTCTAACATCCACTCCAACATCTTGAAAGAAATCCTTTGCTTTTTCCATGACATAATCAAACAAACTCAAATCCTATAGGGATCTAATGGACATGCCATTTCAATCCTACGTTTTTCTATTCCTGTGTTTTTGCAATCCTACGAATTAAAGAGGCCCTCAAAGTCTTTGGTCGCATATCAATCGCATATAATCCGTGAGTATTCACGTGAGCGCACGTGCGATATGTGCATTTGTGTTAGTTATCTCTACATACATGTGCTCTACTACTCAACAAAAGGTGGATGACATCCCTTATAAGCTGGTCAAAACCACCTCACCCAGCCAAGGTGGGACTAAACTTAACTTCTGGTCAATACCTCTTGCGTTGAGCCGTTTCAGATGTCTCTTGTAGCCCACGCCACGTTTAAAGGTGGCCAAAGCTAGTACTACTAGCTAGCGATATTAGGCCCACGTCGTTGAGTGACCACCTAGCTAGCTACTCTGAAACCCCTCAACAAAAAGCTAGCTACTATGGGTATGTTTAAAGGTGGGAAAGTTTGATCTGCAAACTAAAACTAGAATAGATGATAGGACGACATGTGCAACACCCAAAGCAAATCAATCCAAAGAATTTCGGCTACAAGATAAGCCTAGTGAATGTGTTCTCTGCCCAAACCGAGTCCAAACTATTTCCAACTCCTGGATTAACCCATATCTATACTTGTACCTGCCCTACCTACTAATAAAGGGAGGTAACATTCTTGGTTTTGTCCAGCTTTTGTTCTTTTTTATCTAAAAAATGAAGTAATATTCTTGGTTTCCTGTCACTTGATTTCGTCCTGCTTTTGTGGGTTCGAAATTGATGTGCACACGACATGCAATGCCCGATGTGCAGCCGACACAAGCTCTACACCGTCAGATTGCCTAGTATCAAATTTACAAACGGCCTGATGAGACACATCGGCTGTGTATCGTCTGGAACCGTCGGCTGTATAGCAACGCTCTTGTGGGTTTTTAGGCATCCCGTGAACTTTATTAAGACGCCACAATGTTTACAGTGTCCCGCTTTCGTGATATTCTTTGTTTTGACCGTACGTGCAAACAATCTGTGCATGATGTTTGGTGTGTACGAGCCTATTTTCATACATCGCATCTATAAGCCTTCCCAACCTCCCGTTCGTAAGTCACCTCGTCGACATATTTCCTTCTCGTTTATGTTTTCTTTGGGAAAAGGAATTCCTCACCTACACACCTCGCTGATACGTCTCCAACGTATCTATAATTTTTGATTGTTTCATGCTATTATATTACCCATCTAGGATGTTTTATATGCATTTATATGCTATTTTATATGATTTTTGGGACTAACCTATTAACCTAGAGCCCAGTGCCAGTTTCTGTTTTTTCCTTGTTTCTGAGTTTTACAGAAAAGGGATACCAAACGGAGTCCAATTGACGTGCCAATTTTTGATGATTTTTTATGGACCAAAAGAAGCCCCCCGGAGTAAAAGAGTTGAGCCAGAAGAGTCCTGGGCATCCACGAGGGTGGGGGCGCGCCCTACCCCCCTGGGTGCGCCGCCCTATCTCATGGATGACTCGGAGAACCCCCTGACTTGTTCCCGACGCCAAAAATTTCTATAAATACCCAAACCTCCAGAACATAACCTAGATCGGGAGTTCCGCCGCCGCAAGCCTCTGTAGCCACCGAAAACCAATCTAGACCCGTTTCGGCACCCTGCCGGAGGGGGGAATCCCTCTCCGGTGGCCATCTTCATCATCAAGGCGCTCTCCATGACGAGGAGGGAGTAGTTCACCCTCGGGGCTGAGGGTATGTACCAGTAGCTATGTGTTTGATCTCTCTCTCGTGTTCTTGATTCGGCACGATCTTGATGTATTGCGAGCTTTGCTATTATAGTTGGATCTTATGATGTTTCTCCCCCTCTACTCTCTTGTAATGGATTGAGTTTTCCTTTTGAAGTTATCTTATCGGATTGAGTTTTTAAGGATTTGAGAACACTTGATATATGTCTTGCAAGTGCTTATCTGTGGTGACAATGGGATATTCACGTGATCTACTTGATGTATGTTTCGGTGATCAACTTGCGGGTTCAATGACCTTGTGAACTTATGCATGGGGTTGGCACATGTTTTCGTCTTGACTCTCCGGTAGAAACTTTGAGGCACTATTTGAAGTTCTTTCTGTTGGTTGAATAGAAGAATCTGAGATTGTGTGATGCATATCGTATAATCATACCCACGGATACTTGAGGTGACATTGGAGTATCTAGGTGACATTAGGGTTTTGATTGATTTGTGTCTTAAGGTGTTATTCTAGTACGAACTCTACGACAGATCGAACGGAAAGAATAGCTTCGTGTTATTTTACTACGGACTCTTGAATAGATCGATCAGAAAGAATAACTTTAAGGTGGTTTCGTACCCTACAATAATCTCTTTGTTTGTTCTCCGCTATTAGTAACTTTGGAGTGACTCTTTGTTGCATGTTGAGGGATAGTTATATCATCCAGTTATGTTATTATTGTTGAGAGAACTTGCACTAGTGAAAGTATGAACCCTAGGCCTTGTTTCAACGCATTGCAATACCGTTTGTACTCACTTTTATCATTAGTTACCTTACTGTTTTTATATTTTCAGATTACAAAAACCTATATCTACCATCCATATTGCACTTGTATCATCATCTCTTCGCCGAACTAGTGCACCTATACAATTTACCATTGTATTAGGTGTGTTGGGGACACAAGATACTCTTTGTTATTTGGTTGCAGGGTTGTTTGAGAGAGGCCATCTTCAACCTACGCCTCCCACGGATTGATAAATCTTAGGTCATCCACTTGAAGGAAATTTGCTACTGTTCTACAAACCTCTGCACTTGGAGGCCCAACAACGTCTACAAGAAGAAGGTTGCGTAGTAGACATCACTCACCTATTGTCTTAACTTAACCCACAAGTCCACAGTCGGAAAGAGAGAGTGGGTAACCCCACGCATGATCCTTAATGACCCCGACTGCAGCGGCTACCTCTGCGCCTCCGGTGATCACCACCCTGGCTCCCCCGCTTTTCGAGTCTTTGGCCCTAATAGCTCGCTCCACCATGCCTAGAATGAGCCCTCACAAGCCGATGAGAAGGACGTGGCGGCCAGCAGCCGGAAGGCAGGCGGAAACAGAAAGACAGGTAGGGATGCTCCCCGGCGGAGAGGAGGTTGCCATCTTCTCCTTTGTCGACTCTCACGGCCAACCTATTGGTCTTCAAGGCAGGCTCTATACCAGCCTACATGTGTCTAGAGCTGATAGACCATGGCATCGGAATTCGTGAAACTACATGCATAACACCGAGTCAATCTGCGAAGAAGGCATTAATTGTGTCGCCTGCTCGACGACAGCATCCACATGACTGCAACTCCCTAAGCCATTGACCTTCAATCTTTAAACATCTCGTGCGTAACACAAATCAATCTAGGATCTCATCGTTGTCGCGTCTCCAAACACGTCCAGCCTCACTGCGCTCGTATTTCAATTCTTTTTTCTCATTTCATTTCTTTTTTTATTGTTGTTCTTTTTTACATGTTCGTTTTTTGCTTTTGGTTATAATTTTTATTATTGAACGTTTTTTAAGTTTTCTTTAAATTATGGATATTTTTTACAAATTTGTAAACATTTGTTGAATTCATGAACATTTTGGAAAAAATGTGAACATTTATTGCGAAATTGGTAAACTTTTTTTGAATCCGGGAACGTTTTGTTGAATTAAAAAACATTTTTTTAACTGTGGAGCAATTTTTTAACTTCACGATCATATTTTCCCGAACATTTTTGAAATGCAAGAACATTACTCAATTGTTTCAGTAAGAAAAAAGAAGAAAATTAGTCGAAAAAATCAAATGAAAACAAGGCGCCCCCACAAGGACGGCCCGAAAGGGCGGGCGTGGGGAAGGGAGTGCGCGCTCCGATGGCAAACCCTATTTAGGGCTGCAGGGGCCAGTTATAGAGCATTTTGCTAACGGGCGCCTGGAGCGCTCCCGCGCTGGGCCGGCCCAGCTAGAGTTTTTACAAATCTGTCTTTACTGTAAAAAGGTCCAAAACTGGTGCCCGCCCAGCAAATCTTCATCTGCGAGGACAGTAACCAATCTGCCATCGAACTACTAGTGATACATAACTTATTTTTTTTTCTTTGTTCCCTACAGCCGCGGGACTACCCTGGTTTTGGGAAGCTTCCCAAACCGGGTTTTCCTTGGTTCGTGGTCATTGCCTGGGCGGTTTTTATTTGGATTTCTTTTTGCTTTTTTGTTCTTTATAAATGTGCATTTTTAAAATTCGTTTTTCTAAATTGATAATTTTCTGTATAAAAAATCGACGAACTTTTTCCAAATTTATGGTTTTTTTCCAAAATTGATGAAGTTTTTTTCTAATTTGATGAACCTTTTTGCAAATTTGATGATTTTTTTTCAAATTGGACTAACTTTTTCTAAAGTTTTAGTAAAAATTTTATCAAATTTGATGAACATTTTTCAAGTTTGAAGAACTCTTTTTCAAAATCGACGAACTTTTTTCAAATGTGATGAACCTTTTTCAAAATTTATGAACATTTTCAAATTCAATGAACTTCTTTTCAAATATATGATCTTTTTTCAAATTCGATGAACTTTTTTAAAATTTCCTCGAATTTGAAAAGTTCATCGATTTGAAAATAGTTCACGAATTTGAAAAATGTCATCAGATAAGGAAGAAATAGAAAACAAAAGAAGGAAAAAAGGAAAAAGAAAAGAAAAGAAAAGTGGAAACAAGGAAAAACAAAGAGGAAATAAGGAAAAATGAAACAATAAAAAGAAGAAAAAGACGTAATCTAGCAGCTCTGCTTCAGTGGCCGAGTGGTTAGCCTGTTGTACTGCAGAACAGGTTGTTGCTGGTTCGATTCTTCTAGCCCACGAGTTTTTTTCCGTTTTATTCCTTTCGGTCGAGCCCCCGTGTTGGGCCGGCCCACCAGCGCAGCAGCGTGGGCGCGCCGAAATCGCTGACTCTCCCGCTGCCAATTGCCTAGCGCCCCGATTAAGAGGTTGCACTGGCGCTTAAGGGGCCGAACACGGTTTGGGTCAGGCAGCCTATGTAAGTAAACCAGTCCACTATCTCGGGTTCGTTTCGTTCAGTTTTTTTTAGGGAAGTTTCGTTCAGTTTTCTTTGGAGGCATTTATTGGTTTTTTTATATTTTTACTATCTTCTTTTAGTTTTTTTTATATTTAAAAATATGGTAAATAAATAGTTACAAAAATTAATTCGTTTCATATTTAAAATGTGTTTATGATCATTTAATATAGGTTCCCTGATTGTAGATTATTTAATTGCTTAATTTCAGAATAATATTTGTACCATTGGAAAAATGTTGTAATATTATTAAAGAATTAATGAATTTTAAAAAATATTTTCATGAAATTTCTGAGTGAAAAAAACACAAGATTTTACAAAAATGTTATTCATATTTTAAAAACACGTGTATCTATAATGTGTTCACGAAATTTTGAATAAATGTTAATACCATGTAGAAAAAAGTTTGGATAGTTGTTTTGAAAAAGTTCTGTATCATTCAAAAAATGTGCACGCATTTCGAAACAAATGTCAGTCGTATTCAGAAAAAATATATAAGGTAAAAAATGTTTCATACCGTTTAAAAATGTTTATGATATTTTCTAAAAAATTCACGCTTTACAAAAATATGTTTGAGAATTTTTTAAATAAATATTTATATGATGTATAAAAAAAATATCTATAATTGAAACAAAAACTGTACATGGAAAATTTTTGTATGTACAAACATCAGAAAAATGAAAAAAAAACATAAATAGAAATTGCAGAAAAGCACGTGGAAGCTTCTAAAACCAGTCTGAACCAGTCCATAGGATCTTTCGATAAACATTCACAAAACTCTACACAAACATGTATATATGTCCACCCACTTCCGCTCGCGCTAGACGAGCCTCTGTCTCACAAAGGGCGAGATATAACCTTTGCGCGATACAATGGAGACCATGAGGATATCCACCCGTAGGAATGAGCCAGACTTAGGTGTAAAGTCTAAGCTTGGGAAGTATATTTCCTTACCTACATTTCACTCATGTTCTCATATACATTAATTACATGGATGGTTGCTTGATGATATTTGTATATCCGTATTTGGTTTCTGTTTGTTTCATTCGCTCAAAATCAAGAAACCAAAAAAAAATTGTTTTCGTCGCTTCGTTTGTTTGGTTTTTATTGCCTTCTTTTGTGTTCTTTTTTCTTTTTGTTTTGCTTGCTGTCGTTTCTTATGTTTCTTATGCTATTTGCATTCCCAAAAAGAAAACACCATGTTCTTCTTTTGTTAGTTATTTTGCTCTTTCGAAGTTCTCTAAGAAAACGGCGTAAATATTTTCTCATTCTTTTTTGCTTCTTCTCCGAAAGTTCTATTTGAACGCCTCTTTGAAATTTTCAAAGTCCCAAGTCGCATATTAATCGTGTATAATCCGTGAATATTCACGTGAGTGCACGCGCTATATGTGCATGTGTGTTAGTTATCTCTTCATGCATGTGCTCTACTACTCAACAAAAGGTGCATGTCATCCCTTATAAGGTGGTCAAAACCATCTCACCCAGCCAATGTGGGACTAAACTTAACTTCTGGTCATTACCTCTTGCGTTGGGCCGTTTCGGATGTCTCTCACGCCATGTTTAAAAGTGGCCGAAGCTAGTACTACTAGCTGGCGACATTGAGCCGATGTCATTGAGCAACCACCTAGCTAGTTACTCTGGAACCATTCAAAAAGTTAGCTACTATGGATAGTCCAAACTAAAACTAGCCTAGATGATAAGACGACACGTGCAACACCTGAAGCAAATCAATCCAAAGAACTCCAACTATAAGATAAACCAAACCATAGTGAATGTGTTCTCCGCCCAAGCGAGTCCAAACTATTTTCAACTCTTGGATTAACCCATATCTATATGTACCTGCCCCTACCAACTAATAACGGGAGTTAATATTGTTGGTTTCGTCCCGCTTTTGTTCTTTTTTATGTATATATCTATACCTACTAATAAAATAAGGTAATATTCTTTGTTTCGTGTCACTTGATCTCATCCCGCTTTTGCGGTTTTTTAGGCAAAATCTCGTAAACTCTATTAAGACGCCACAATGTTTACAGTGTCCCGCTTTCGTGATATTCTTTGTTTTTGACCGTACGTGCAAATGATGCGTGCATGACGCTCGATGTGTACGAGCCTATTTTTCATACATTGCATCTATAAGCCTTCCCAACCTCCCGTTCATAAGTCAACTCGCCGACACATTTCCTTCTCGTTTATATTTTCTTTGGGAAAAGGAGTTCCTCACGTACACACCTCGCCTATTGTCTTAACTTAACCCAGAAGGCCGCAATCAAAAAGAAAGAGCGCACAACTCCATGCATGATCCCTAATGACCCCGACTGCAGTGGCTACCTCTGCGCCTCCGATGATCACCCACCGTGGCTCCCCCGCTTTTCGAGTTTTTGGACCTAATATCAAGCTCCGCCATACCTAGAATGAGCACTTACAAGCCGATGAGAAGGATGTAACGGCCGGCAGCGGGAAGGCAAACGGCAACGGAAGAGGCAGGGGTGCTTCCCGGCGGAAAGGAGGTTTCCATCTTCCCCTTCAACTCTCACGGCCACTGTCGGTGTCAAAACCGGCGGATCTCGGGTAGAGGGTCCCGAACTGTGCGTCTAGGCGGATGGTAACAGGAGACAAGGGACACGATGTTTCTACCCAGGTTCGAGCCCTCTCGATGGACGTAATACCCTACTCCTGCTTGATTAATATTGATGATATGGGTAGTACAAGAGTAGATCTACCACGAGATCAGAGAGGCTAAACCCTAGAAGCTAGCCTATGGTATGATTGTTGTTCGTCCTACGGACTAAAACCCTTCGGTTTATATAGACACCGAATAGGGTTAGGGTTACATAGAGTCGGTTACA
Source organism: Triticum aestivum (assembly GCF_018294505.1). Classification (NCBI taxonomy): domain Eukaryota; kingdom Viridiplantae; phylum Streptophyta; class Magnoliopsida; order Poales; family Poaceae; genus Triticum; species Triticum aestivum. Next base: position 726,056,446 of record NC_057810.1, read on the forward strand.
ATGGTAGGAGATCTACATATCCATATCGCCAAGCTTGCCTTCCACGCCAAGGAAAGTCTCATCCGGACACGGGACGAAGTCTTCAATCTTGTATCTTCATAGTCTAGGAGTCCGGCCAAAGATGATAGTTCGGCTATCCGGACACCCCCTAGTCCAGGACTCCCTCAGTAGCCCCTGAACCAGGCTTCAATGACGACGAGTCCGGCGCGCATATTGTCTTCGGCATTGCAAGGCGGGTTCCTCCTCCGAATACTTCATAGAAGGTTTTGAACACAAGGATAGTGTCCGGCTCTGCAAAACAAGTTCCACATACCACCGTAGAGAGAATAACTTTTTGCACAGAGCTGCTGACGTATTCCGCGGCGTGACGTCACACCACGGCCAGGCCTTTATACGAATCATTTTTACTGTTCCACCTCAGTGCGTTTAGCGAGGCGGTTTCCTTGGCACGTCTTATCAAAGCGTAGATCGTGCCCCCTTATTCCGGGATTCTCATCAATACGGACGTGGGTAACCCAACCTCGCAATTGATTACGGCGCTTGGGAGATAAGCGAGTTTTATCAGGCTGGTGGGGGACGCATAGCTTCGTCCGTCCATATAAGGGGATAAGGATCCACCCTTTTCACCTACGCCTTCCTCCTCCCTTGCTCATCCATTTCCGTGCACTTTGAGCTCCAGCGCCCAAGTCCGCACATCCTTCCTCGACCATCTCCAGCCATGTCCGGAGCGGGAGGCGGGTGGATGGTCTCCTCCGTCACGGAGGGCCAAGTAAAAAAGCTGCGGAAGGCCGGATACTTGTCCGACGACATCGCACATCGGCTGCCCGACAAGGGGCAGCTCATCCCCACCCCCAGGCCCCATGAGAGGGTGGTGTTCCTCCCCCACTTCCTCCACGGACTAGGGTTTCCACTTCACCCATTTGTCCGGGGACTCATGTTCTACTATGGCCTAGATTTCCATGATCTGGCCCCGAATTTCATCCTCAACATCTCGGCGTTTATCGTCGTGTGTGAGGCCTTCCTCTGCATCCAGCCCCACTTCGGCTTATGGCTGAAGACCTTCAATGTCAGGCCGAAGGTAGTGGGCGGCCGCCAAGCGGAGTGCGGAGGCGCCATGGTTGGCAAGATGGCCAAAGTCCTATGGCTCGAGGGCTCCTTTGTGGTGATCGTAAAGGGGTGGCAATCAGGGTGGTTCTACATCACCGAGCCGTGTGACTCTCAATGGGCGGCGGCCCCCGAATTCCGATCTGGCTTCCCCACACGGCTCACGTCATGGAAAGAGACGGGCCAGACGTGGGGGGATTCAGATGAGCTACCTGGACTCCAAACCTGCGTCTGAAGCCTGGTGGACAAGAATCTCAGGCTTGTCAACATAATCCAGGTGATGCTTATCCGCCGGATTCTCCCATGCCAACAACGGGCCTTCAAAATTGTGGGAATTCGATCCGGCACAGCACCCAACTCTGAAAAGGCTCTTCGACACTACGTACGAAGATGCCTGGAAGGTGCTGTTCAAGGGCGCCGAGGCTCCCACATCCGCTACCGAAGATCGCGGATTCAGCTCGCAGCGTCAAGCCAGTGAGGTAAGTCATTTTACCCTTTATGGGACTCTTTTTTCATAGTTTGACTCTATGCGGGATCTAAAACTCCCTAACGTTTTACAGGACTGGCTGGTGAAATCCGGACAGATTAACTGTCCGGCCCCTTTGCCAGAAGACCCAGCGAACGCCCGATTGGCGGGGCTGCTGGTTCCGGCACCTCACGTGGTGCCGGAGAAGAAGGCCAAGAAGGAGGCCACGGGAACTCGAAGGAGCTCCTGGCGCCAGGGGCTGTCGGACTCATCGCCCGACGACCCTGAGGCGGAATCCTCCTCTGAGGAAGAGAAGGAGGAAAAAGAAGCCTCTCCCCTAGCGGGGAGAGAGAAGAAAAGGAAGGCCGCCACAACTGGGGAGGCCGGAGGGTCGAAGAAGGGAAGGACCCTTCCTTCGGACTTCTCCGCCAACGCCGACAGCGACGAGGAGGAATGGCCAACAAGGACCAAGCCTCTGGCGAGATCGTAAGTGTCCGGATACCCATGTTTTTTTTCATTGCATAGTGTTCTCTAATGCCGAACAATCATGCAGCCCGCCCAAGGACGAGCTCGCCACTTCATCGAGCGGGTCCCTGAATTCGTCGGAAGTGGAGAGTACTTCACTTCCGACCGCCTCCTCACCTCATGTTGCTGACGACGCCGAGGTGGGGCCCTAAGGGGGTCCTGGTCAAGAGGAGGTGGCGCAGGAGGCGCCGCAAGGCAGCCTCCCGGATTCCAGGCGCGAGGGGAGCGAGACCCCCAGGGGCTCTAAGCCCGACCCTTGTCCGGACTCCATACCGGAACCTTCAGCGGTTCCGAAGTCCGGCAAGCGGCCCCTTCGTAGGAAGGGTAAGACGCTGGTGTCCTCCGTCCAACCGGAGGCACCGGATAGCTTACTGGAGGCGCTTAACAGCGCCTCCATCGAGGAGGAGCACCACATTGTTATGAGTGTGGTGATCCGAAAAGTTCAGTACGCCAAGAGCGGGCTGACTGAAGCCTGTACCAGCCTTCTAACAGGCTTTGAGGTAAGTTTAGAATATGTAAAAATATTACCGCATAGACAGTAGCCCCTGATGCTTAGTTCGGTGTTCGGAAAGAAAAGTCGGACTAAGGATCTAAAAAGATATACGCAGGAGTCTAACATAAGTATGTCAATATGGGAATGCAGGCTGCACTGCTGACCTCTGCCGCACTGACTGCGGAGGTCAATGCATTGAAGCAGAGCCTCGAGCGGTCCGAGAACGAGCTCGGCCTTGCCAAGAAGAAGCTCGAGGACAAAGAAGGTAAGTAATACCTTAGTAAAGAAATACCTTATAGAAAGGATTCGGTTGCAAAAAATGACAGGAATAACGTGGGTATTGTAGGGGCCACGAACGAGGTGGCGACCCTGAAGGAAGCGGTGTCTGCGGTCGAAAGCAAAGCGGCCGCGGAGCGCGCCGAGCGAGAAAAGCAGGAGGAGCGGGTGGCGGAGGTGCGGCAAGAGCTCCAGGCTCTCGTGGAAAAACACGAGAGTTTGGAGCGTGACTCGAATGTAAAAGTGCCAAAGCCGCTAAGGCCGAAGCCCAAAAAGCCCTCCAAGAAATTGAATCATTAAAGAAGATAGCGGCGGGTAAGGCATTCTTTATGCAAAACAAGAATGTAAAAGTCAATTACCTATTACTTACCCGGATTCGGAGCTCTCCAGGAGCATTCGCAGATCTGACCCGTAGTGCGTCAGATGCTGCCGCGTTCTACCGCGCCAAGGAGGGGAGCTCGACGGAGAAGGTATTCTGGTCTCAGTATGCTGAGGCCGGACATCCGGTGCTCCTAAGCGACCAGTTGAAGCAGCTGGTCGAGCTCCACAAGGTCGCCGAACAGGCCATGAAGGGCCTTATAGTTCGGCTGTGGCCATTGGAAGCCATGCCTGGGAGCTACTTTGGGCTAGTGCGGCGGCTGGTGGACGCATGTCCATGGATTGAAGTCATCAAGCGCTCCGTCTGCATTGAAGGTGCCCGTCGGGCCCTTGCCCGTGCTAAAGTGCACTGGGGCAAGCTGGATGGGGAGAAGCTTGTGACGGACGGGCCATCGAAGGGCAAGGAGCATCGCACGCCCGAAATGTATTATGAGGGCGTCCTGAAGGGTGCCCGCCGTATAGCGGATGAGTGCTCCAAAGATGTAATTTTTGAATAGACTCGCATTTGTTATCCTGTGCGCTGAAAACTTGTTCATATGCGCTAAGCAACGCTTGTTAATTTAAAATATTACCTTTTGTGCGGCCGTTTATCAAATTTGAGAGATGGCAAGTCGTTGGCTTCAGCCCCCATGCCACGAGTGCTGGGGTGTTCGGGATAAACTTGAGCGCTCTTTTTCCCATTCCTGGGTCCATCGAGGGAGGCGCTCAACGCAACGAACAAGGCAACCGGATTTATAATACTTGAACACTCTCACTTAGCCATATAATTCTATAATTTTAAATTTCGGCGAAGCCCCTAGTATTCGGAAGACCGAGTTCGGGGCGCTATCCACGCCTTGGCCGGACAATGCCAACTCCTCGCTCTAAGCGGCATAAGTCTTTAGGGACCCGAAAAACCTCTCGAACAGCGACCGGCTCTCGCCCTATCATGATGGTCAGTTTTAGCTTTCTCCACTGAGGTGCTCAACCCAGATCAACCGGGGCACAATCGCAGTGGTTTTCCCAGCGCTACCTTAGCCCATATAACGGAACGTAAGGTACCAAAACATGGGAGCCGGGCAAACCCAACTATTGACCCAAGACATGATTCAGAGCCGATGCATATAATGCTATAAGTTCGGGGTGCCGCACTTGTGAAAGTGTTCGGACTTCTAACACCATATGCTGGGGAACTTAAGCCCCTAGTGTATTGGCCGTACCAAAGTGTGCGGGTGCAACATGTCATGAAATGAACATATATATAGATAAAGAAAGGAGTGCAATAATAGACAAAAGCTATGTATTGTTTATTCAAAAAGGAACTGCAATGAAAGTAGAACGATACAAATAGTGCGATAAGCAAGGGATGGGACTATTTAACATGTCCCCCTCCAGGGGTAAGCTGCGGGATGGTACGTAAAACAGGTATAATGATCGTAGTAGAGACCACCTGGACACTCGACGTAGCTTTCTGCTTCCCTGGCCGTTGCATCGTGAGTTCGGCGTGAATGCCAGACAGGGCTTCTGGAGAACAGAGTCCTGAAAGTAAAAGTAAGAAAAATAAAAAAGGAATGACACAAATGGGAGCCCCTAGTGCGGTCTAGCCACATTCTGGGCGTGCCGTGGTCGTGGCCTTCCCCTTAGGCCCATGGTATCTCCAGAGCGTAGTTATGTACGCGTAGTACTGGCTTCGCAGTTTCGCGAGGGCTGGGGTTGGGGCCGGATTGCTAAGCGTGCTCGGATCGTGCCAGGCGGTCTTGTTATAGGTTACTCCGGGCGCGCTTGATAGTGTCCGATTGTTTAATGGCCGGGCTAGATAATTGCCTTAAGAGGCTGTTCTGCACTTCTGCCGCAAGGGCGGCCGTATGCTCCTCCATTCGGAGAGAGCGTTCGGTGTTTCCATTGATCGTGATTACGCCTCGAGGGCCTGGCATCTTGAGCTTGAGGTATGCGTATTGCGGCACCGCATTGAATTTTGCGAATGCTGTTCGTCCGAGCAGTGCGTGATAGCCGCTGCGGAACGGGACTATGTCGAAGATTAAATCTTCACTTCAGAAGTTATCCGGGGATCCGAAGACCACTTCGAGTGTAACTGAGCCTGTACAATTGGCCTCTACACCTGGTATGACGCCTTTAAAGGTCGTCTTTGTGGGTTTAACCCTTGAGGGGTCTATGCCCATTTTGTGCACTGTATCCTGATAAAGCAGGTTCAGGCTGCTACCGCCGTTCATCAAGACTCTGGTGAGGTGAAATCCGTCAATAATTGGGTCAAGAACCAATGCGGCAAAACCGCCGTGACGGATGCTAGTGGGGTGGTCCCTTCGATCGAAGGTGATCGGGCAGGCAGACCATGGGTTGAACTTCGGGGCGACTGGCTCAATCGCGTATACATCCCTTAGCGCACGCTTCCGCTCCCTTTTGGGTATGTGGGTTGCGTATATCATGTTCACCGTCCGCACTTGTGTGAAAAAGCCCTTCTGTCCTCTATTGTTCGGCGGCCGGGGCTCTTCCTCGTCATCGCTATGCAGCCCCTTGTCATTGTTTTCGGCGATTAGCTTCCCTGCTTGCTTGAACACCCAACAATCCCCGTTGGTGTGGTTGGCTCGTTTTTCGGGGGTGCCATGTATCTGGCACAAGCGATCGAGTATTCGGTACAAGTTGGACGGGCCCTGGGTATTTCTTTTGAATGGCTTCTTTCGCTGACCGGGTTTAGAGCCTCTGAATCCGGCATTTACTGCCGTATCTTCAGCATTATCACCATTAATGCGGCGTTTATGCTTGTTGCGACGCGACCTGCCATTGCTGTCCTTGGTATCCGAACTACCAGGGTGTTTGGCCAAGTTGTTGCTTCGAGCTAGCCAGCTGTCCTCTCCCGCGCAAAAGCGGGTCATGAGTGTGGTAAGGGTTGCCATGGATTTCGGCTTTTCCTGTCCTAGGTGCCGGGCTAGCCACTCGTCGCGGATGTTGTGTTTGAAGGCTGCTAGCGCCTCTGCATCCGGACAGTCGACGATCTGATTTTTCTTCTTTAGGAACCGCGTCCAGAATTGTCTGGCCGATTCTTCTGGCTGCTGAATTATATGGCTAAGGTCATCGGCGTCTGGTGGTCGCACATATGTGCCCTGGAAGTTATCAAGGAATGCGGCTTCCAGGTCCTCCCAACAACCAATTGATTCTACTGGCAAGCTGTTCAGCCAATGCCGAGCTGGTCCTTTAAGCTTGAGTGGGAGGTATTTGATGGCATGTAGATCATCACCACGGGCCATGTGGATGTGGAGGAGATAGTCCTCGATCCAGACCACAGGATCTGTGGTACCATCGTATGATTCGATGTTTACGGGCTTGCAGTCCTCAGGGATTTGATGATCCATTACTTCATCTGTGAAGCATAGTGGGTGTGCGGTGCCTCTGTATTGGGTATATTACGATGTAGCTCATATGAGCTTTGTCTACTGTGTTTGGCCCGGCCGGGTTTGCTGTATCCGGCGTGACGGTAATCATCCCGAGTCGTTGGGCGCCCACGCGATCCGTAGATCGATCTTGTATGTTTTGCCTTATCCTCCAATATATCTCGCAAGTCCGGTGCGTTTTCCCGTGCCTTGGTACTTTTTGAGCGGCGTAGGGGCGTGGCTTGAGCGGAGGGCCGAGAGGCTTCTCTGTCGCGGCCACAGGGTGGCCGGTCTGCTATGTCATGCACTGGTGACTTGGGTGCTTCCTCCTCTAATCGAGGCAACGGCCTATGTTTGGGGTAGCTTTTGGAGGGGCGTTCGAGTTCATACTCTTCGTCTGCAAGGACTTCAGTCCATCTGTCAGCTAGCAGGTCTTGGTCAACTCTAAGCTGTTGCTGCTTTTTCTTGAGGCTGCTTGCCGTGGCCATAAGCCTACGTTGGAAACGCTCCTGTTCGGCGGGATCCTCAGGCACGACAAATTCGTCGTCGTCGAGGCTTGCCTCATCTTCGGGGGGAGGCGCATAATTATCGTCCTCTACCCCTCTTTCTACCGCACTGTCGTGCGGACTTGCTTCTCCCTCCTCCTGCGCTGAGTCCTGCTGGAGGGGGTCATCTTCGGCACTGTCCGGGGTATTATTGTCTCCCGTGCCGGAATCGCCGTTTTTACTGTGGCAGGATTTAGAGCGGCGCCGCTGATGCCGGCGCTTGGGCTGTTTCTTGGAGGGGTCATCCTCCGCTGTTCCATCGCCGTTCCCATCTTTTGGGATGTCCACCATGTATATGTCGTATGACGAGGTGGCCTTCCAGTGCCCTGTAGGCGCTAGTTCTTGGTTGTCTTCGGCATCGTCGTCCATACCGTCGATGTCTTCGGAGTCGAAGTCGAGCATGTCGGTTAAATCATCGGCAGTGGCTACAAAGTGGGTGGTGGGTGGGCGTTGAATTTCTTCATCATCCGCATCCCAACCTTCCTGACCGTAGTCCGGCCAGGGCTCTCCGGATAAAGAGAGAGACTTTAGTGAATTCAGGATGTCGCCAAAGGGCGAGTGCTGAAAGATGTCCGCGGCGGTGAACTCCATGACCGGCGCCCAATCGGATTCGATTGGCAGGGGCGCGGAGGGTTCGGAGTCCGGAGAGGAGTCCGGCACCTTGGAGTCATGGTCTTCGCAAAGGACAGGGATGGAGTTCGGCTCAATCACCGTTGAGATCGTAGCCCCCGAGGCGGTGTCCAACCACTCGTCCTCGATCGGGGGAACCGGCTCCGGATTAAGGGTCGGAGCGGGCACTGGTGCGGCCTCCAGGGCACTGTTCGGCGGCAGAGCTAGATCATACCCATCGAGACAGTGCGGCACGCTCGGCTGTGGCTCGCATCCATCGAAGATCAAGTCTCCGCGTACATCGGCCGTATAGTTCAAGCTTCCAAATCTGACCTGATGGCCAGGGGCGTAGCTTTCGATCTGCTCCAGATGGCCAAGTGAATTGGCCCGCAGTGCAAAGCCGCCGAATACGAAGATCTGTCCGGGGAGAAAAGTCTCACCCTGGACTGCGTCGTTGTTGATGACCGAAGGAGCCATCGGGCCTATTGGTGACGACACAGAGGAACTCTCAATGAAAGCACCAATGTCGGTGTCAAAACCGGCGGATCTCGGGTAGGGGGTCCCGAACTGTGCGTCTAGGCGGATGGTAACAGGAGACAAGGGACACGATATTTTTACCCAGGTTTGGGCCCTCTCGATGGAGGTAATACCCTACTCTTGCTTGATTAATATTGATGATATGGGTAGTACAAGAGTAGATCTACCACGAGATCAGAGAGGCTAAACCCTAGAAGCTAGCCTATGGTATGATTGTTGTTCGTCCGACGGACTAAAACCCTTTGGTTTATATAGACACCGAATAGGGTTAGGGTTACACAGAGTCGGTTACAATGGTAGGAGATCTACATATCCGTATCGCCAAGCTTGCCTTCCATGCCAAGGAAAGTCCCATCCGGACACGGAACGAAGTCTTTAATCTTGTATCTTCATAGTCTAGGAGTCCGGCCAAAGATGATAGTTCGGCTATCCGGACACCCCCTAGTCCATGACTCCCTCAGCCACCCTATTGATCTTCAAGGCAGGCTTTATACCAGCCTACATGTGTCTAGAGCTGATGGATCACGACATCGGAATTCATGAAACTACATGCATAACACCGAGTCGATCTACAGAGGAGGCGTTAATTGCGTCGCCTGCTCGATGGCAGCATCCACGTGGCTGCAACGCCCTCAGCCATTGACCTTCAATCTTTAACCATCTCGTGTGTAACACAAAGCAATCTAGGATCTCATCGTCGCCGTGTCTCCAAACACGTCCAGCCTCACTGCGCTCATATTTTAGTTCTTTTTTTCATTTTTGTTCTTTTTCTACTGTTGTTCTTTTTTACATGTTCCTTTTTTATTTTGGTTATATTTTCTATTATTGAATGGTTTTTAAGTTTTTGTCAAATCGTGAATATTTTCTACAAATTTGTGAACATTTGTTGAATTCATGCACATTCCAGAAAACTTGTAAACATTTATTGCGAAAACTGGTATACTTTTTTTAAATCGGGGAACATTTGTTGAATTAAAAAACATTTCTTAACTGGGAATAATTTTTTGAATTTGCAAATATGTTTTGCCGAACATTTTTCAAATGTACGAACATTATTCATATTCATAAGCATTTTATGAATCCGCTATATTTTTAAAAATTGATGATATTTTTTGTTCACGGGCATTTAAAAAAATTAACACTTTCTACAAAATAATATTTTTTTCTGAATTCGCAAGCATTTTTTCAAGTTCATGAATGCCAACATTATTTTGAATCCTCGAACATTTAATGTTGAGATTTTTTCGAAATTCACAAAAAAATCAAATATGGAACTCTTCTGAAATGCAGAATTATTGCAATAAGAAAAAACAAGAAATTTAAGCCAAAAAATCAAATGAAAAAAAGGCGGGGAAGTGGGGAAGGGAGTGCGCGCTGCCGATCGCCTAGCGCGCCGAATAAGAAGAGGTTGTAGTGGCGCTTAAGGGGCCGAACAGGGTTTGCGTCAGGCTGCCTCTGTAAGTGTGGACCTGCCCACTATCCCGGGTTTGTTTCGTTCAGTTTTCTTTTCAAACATTTGTTCGTTTAATTTTATTTTATTATCTTATTTAATTTTGTTTTTGTTTTCAAATATTCTATATAAAAATAATAAATTTTTTAATTCACTTCATAAAATGTGTTTATGACGCATTTAAATATGCTCCCTAATTGTGGAATATTTGTTCGTGCAATTTCAAAATAATATTTGTACCATTCGAAAAATATTGTAACAATATTGTAAAATTCATGAGTTCCAAAAATATGTTCATGTAAATTTTGAATGAGAAGATATCATAAGATTTTACAAAAATGATCTTCATATTTTCAAAACACATGTTTTCTAAAATTTGTTCGTGACATTTTGAATAAATGTTTATACCATGCAGAAAAAAAAAGTTTGGATAGTCGTTTTTAAAATGTTTTGTATCACTCAAAAAAAGTCCATGCATTTTGAAACAAATGTCCGTCATATTTAGAATAATATAAAATGTACAAAAATGTTTCTTACCATTTAAAAAATGATCATGAAATTTTATAAATGTTCGCACATTACAAAAATATGTTTGTGAAATTTTTAATAAAATGTTCAAATTATTCATGTAATTGAAAGAAAAACTGTACATGGAAAATATTCGTATTTACAAACATCACATGCATCAGAAAAACGAAAAAAAGAAGAATATGAAACACAAATAGAAAAAAAATAGAAAAAACACGCAGAAGCTTCTAAAACCGGTCTGAACCAGTCCATAGAAGCTTTCGCAAACCGTTCACAAAACTCTACAGAAACATGTATATATGTCGATCCACTTCCTCTCATGCAAGACGAGCTTCTGTCTCACAAAGGGCGAGATATAGCCATGCCGCAATAATAATGGAGACCATGAAGATTTCCGCCCGCAGGAGTGAGCCAAACTTTGGTCTAAAGCTTAAGTTCGGGGAAGTATGTTTCCTTACCTAAATTTCACTCATGTTCTCATATACATTAATTACATGAATGGTTGCTTGATGATACTTGTATATCCATATTTGGTTTCTCTTTGTTTCATTCGCTGAAAAACAAGAAATGAAAAAACATTTCTCATTTTTTTCACTTTGTTTTGTTGGGTTTTTGATTGCCTTCTTTTGTATTCTTTTTTATATTTCTTGTGTTTGCTGTCGTTTCTCTTGTTTCTTCTGCTATTTGCATTCAACAAAAACAAAACCCGATGTTCTTCTTTGGTTGGTTATTTTGCCCTTTCGTAGTTCTCTAAGAAAACAACATAAATATTTCCTCATTCTTTTTGCTTCTTCTTTGGAAGTTCTATTTGAGCGCCTCTTTGAAACTTTCAAATTTTCAAAAAGATTTTCTCTTCGCTTCCTTTTGAGTTCTTGTTTGTTTTCTTTAAGAAAAACATCTCTAAAATATTTTTGTTGTGTTTCTTTGACTTCCTTTTTGCCTTCTATTTTTCAAAAAAATCCAAAAAGATTGCTTCTTTCACTGTTCTTCTGTTTTTCATTTGGTTTCTTTTTGTTGTTCTTTTTGGCTTTTCTTTGCCGAAATCTTTGAAGTTTCTTTCGTCTTTGTGTGTAAGTTGTTAATCCAAAACTTCAAAAAAGATTCCTTATATGTGTTGTGTTTTGAAAAGAAGAAATTTATGATTGGCTCTTATGTGCTTTATTGTTGAACTAATGGAAAGACCAAAAATGTTTTTATGGTTTAGCTTGAGTCATGAAAACACTTGCACTATGTTATGATTATAAATGTTATTCAAGTTGTGCACGTGACAAGGCAATAATGACGATTATTTGGTGAAGTGGTTGCGACGGAGAAAGTTGGTATTATCATATATTGCTTTTGTTTATGTATGAATGTTTAACCTCACTGGATGCGCCAATTGGCGCAAAGACCAACTGTAGGTCAGAAGATAAGCGAACTACTTGAAGGATTTTTTTCCCTCAACTATCTGTGCATGATTATGCTCATGCTGTGTTTTTATTTGTCTTGCAATTATCATTTCCCATAGCTTTTACTGGTGATCTACTTTTGATGTCATGAGACTGAATATAAGATGGAAGTTACGTGAACTGTTTGTAGATACCAACAACCGGGTCAATAGGAAGATCGATCACACACCTGACACCCCTACATTACATGATCTAATACATCGAAACCTTCTACTCGGAACAAAAGAGACGACTCGAGGCCATCAGTTTCCCATCAGAGTCTGCGCCAGCATTCCCATTTGAGCGGCCACCCGTTGTGCCAACCAATTGAAACCCGACAGTTAAGTGAACTATTTGAAACATAAGACGGGAGTTACGTGAACTGTTTTGAAGAGACCAATGCAACCATTGGCACAATTACAAACTGCAGCTAAGAAGAGAAGCAACTAATAGAATCGAAATTTTAGGTTATTCGAAGGATGTTTCTCGTGAATAGTCTGCAACGATTACATACGTATTGATACATGACTAGAACTGTCAAGGCCTCCTAATCAAAACAAAAAGTCAACATGTGAAAGGGTCCGGCGGGCCCTTCTTGTGACACATGTTCATGCACTACTAGTGGAGAAACATGGTTTGTCTAATCAGTGGTCTCAAGGATTGCATAGGGACTCGAGAACCATGTGCCCGGTCACTGGAGCCGGACGTCCCACTGGCAAATGAAGCATGTGGCCGGCCGGGCACACAACATCCCCAGCCAACCGAGCGTACGTGCCCAACTAACTCAAGTGAGTCAACTGTTCGGGGGCCAAAGGACACCAACAGGCGGGTCCGGCTCATGCTTCTCACTCGGCAAATTGTGTGGGAGGGCGCACGCAGACCGAACCAAAACCACTACATAACGGTGACCCTGACCGTGTCTGCATCCACCCGTCATGGACCCACCAAGAAACGAAATCCCTATGAACACCTCGCCAATCCTCTGGCTCCATTGAGTAGTTTGCCATCAGATGGGAACCAGAATTAAAAATACGTATTACTTATTACATTTGATTATTTCCGCTTCAGTGTGGTGACACCATTGCATTTTGCACATTTTGATCTTCCTGTTTCGGGTAACTCTCTCAGACGTCTCCAAAATCTTTACTAGGTACTCTTGATAGGTAAGGTCTTCACTGGTATTCATGTCCTCCATTGGAATTTGCTCTTCTGGCACTCGCAAACACTTCTTCAGTTGAGACACATGGAAGACAGGGTGCACATCTGACAACCGCGGTGGCAATTCTAGCTGATAAGCAACTTCACCTCTCTTCTCGAGGATCTTGAAAGGTCCAATGAATCTCGGTGCGAGCTTGCCTCGAGCCTTGAAACGACACATTCCTCTCATAGGTGAAACCTTGAGATACACGAAGTCTCTCACTTCAAAGCTTAAGTCTCGGCGTCGATTGTCTGCATTCGACTTCTGTCTAGACTGGGCAATCTTCAGATTCTCTCTCACTAACCGAACTTGTCTTTCTGCCTCTTGTAGAACATTGGGTCCAAAAACTTGGCCTTCTCCAGTCTCATTACAAAATAATGGTGTCCTGCACCTTCGTCCAAACAACATCCCAAAAGGTGCCATCTTATGACTCTCTTGGCAACTGTTGTTGTAAGCACTGTTACAAATATCGGCCAATATTCCGATATATCGCTTATCGGGGTCCTACTGATAAGATAAATGCATACCGCTCAGGTTTATCGATCAGACCGATTTATCGGTTGTCAGACCGATTTATCGGCTGTGAGACCGATTTTCACTGATATACTGATGGGATCCATCTGTCTGAAATCGAAAAAAGCTCTCTTCCACCCCACAAGCCACAGAGCAGCGCGGGAAAAATCCCTCGATAGCAATAGGGTTTGGGTGCCCCCCGCCGCTGCTCCCTGCGATTGACCCCGCTGCCGCCACCATGGTCTCCGCCAGTGGCCGGAGCTAGCTCGCCCGACCGTTCTCTCGCTCGTCCTCTCGTCCCCTCGGCCTCACCCCGTACTCGTCTCCAGCACCGCTCGGCGGCACCCTGTCCTCGTCCGTGGCTTCCACACTGCGGCGCCCAGGAGCAGCTCCCCCACGTCGCCCCTCCTCAGGATCCAGCACTGCTCGCCCCGTCCTCATCTCCAGCAGCGCTCGCTGGCGCCCCGTCCTCAGGATTAATCAGCCCTCGCCGGGGTCCCGTCCTTAGGATCCAGCAGCAGCTCCCCCGCCACCTCTCCTCAGGACCCAGCAGCGCTCGCCGGCGCCCCGTCCTCAGGATCCAGCAGCAGCTCCTCCCGCCACCCCTCCTCAGGATCCAGTAGAAGGACGGCCTGTAGCAGCTCCCCCCGCCATGCCTTCATCCACGGTGTTGATTCCTCTTCGCCCACTCCAGATTTCATTCTCGGGTCAGCATATGAGTGCAGTAGATTTTGAGGCATGAGTGCAGTGAGCAGAATGTATTAGCAGCATATTTTGAGGCATTAATAATTTTGACTTTGGGTTGAGTTTTGTAGATGGCTGATTGTATTAGCCTATTAGCACTAGTAGAAAACAGACCTTTTGTCCAAAGCATTAGTCCCGGTCTGGTTTTGAACCGGACCTTTAGTCGCGGTTCGGGACGGGCATCATTAGTCGCAGTTCATTCCGGACCTTTAGTCCCGGTTCGTAACACGAACCGGGACTAAAGGAGTGGTGGCAGGCTAGTGTCAGCTGGGGCCCCCACGAGCCCCTTTAGTCCCGGTTTGTATCACCAACCGGGACTAAAGGCCCCCCCCCCCCCTTTAGTCCCGGTTGGAGATACAGACCGGGACTAAAGGCCCCTCCCCCTTTAGTCCCGGTTGGTGTCTTCAGCCGAGACTAAATGTCTATCTTTAGTCCCAGTTGGAGATACCAACCGGGACTAAAGGGGGGGCCCTGCGAGCCCCTAAATTAGAAAAATCATAACTAATTCATTCTAATTCAGAAAAAAAACAAATAATATATCAAAATTTGCAAAAAGGGATTTGTTTGAAGAAACTTTCTGTTTTCCGTTTCAAGAATTTTTGATATAGTTTGGATGGACACCAACCCGGACTAAAGGGGTTCTGAAATTTTCAAACTCTACCCCCCCCCCCCCCGGTTGGACCGCCTTTTTTAGTTTTGTGGAAAATAAACAAAAATGATATCTTCAAAAAATAAAATCCTTTGAGACGTAGTTAGGTTTCAGTGTCTAGTTGGTATAGAAATTTTGAAATAAGAATTTTGACCTTTTTTGTGAAAAAACGAAAAAAAATCTAAAGCGGCCATAACTTTTCCATACGACGTCGAAAGAAAAAGTTTAATATATAAAAAAACTAGAGAAAAATTGGGACTCGATTTCACCCAGGTTTACCCGGTGAAGTTTTCTCAGATTCTCAAAATTCCAAAAGTAAAAAAAGTTATTTCAAATCAAAAAAATAATTTTTAAATTTTTAAAAATTAATTTTATTTAAAAATAAATAAATGATGTCATATTTGGATTCCTCACATTTTTCTGATAATAATGGATATATTATTTGTCCAATTTTGATTTACAAATTTAAAGATATTAATTATGTCATATTAAATGAATAAATGGCAAAAAAAGAATAAAATAATATTATTACTTATTTTATTTTCATTGAAATTCAATATTATTTGTACTTATTTTGTATATTTTAATAATATTATCACTGATTCGAATGATATAGCAGTCCGTTCCACAACCAACAACTTAATTTTCATTTCGCGCGCTATAGCTTGACTGAGTTGAGGAGGCCGTTTGAAGCTGACGGAGCAGTACCTTTATCTTCTTCTACTCCCTCTGTTCTGAATTACTTGTCGCAGGTGTGGATATATCTGGATGCATTTTTAGTTCTAGATACATCCATTTTTGTGACGAGTAATTTGGAACGGAGGGAGTACAAAGTAGCACTAGCGATAAAATGGAGGCATGCAAGCAGAGTTTTTACACGATCGGCCTAACATAGTAAGTGATGCATGAAGCAATACGTTGGCAGCTTCGCACCCAACCAGGATACGAATAAATCAATTTACTCTAGCATTGGATAGAAGCCGTCGTCAACGTAGGGCAGCATGCATGCGTGCAAAAATATACTTACAGAAAATAATTACATATGTAGAATTTTTTTTCTATATATGATAATGAAAATACGAACATAGATTTGACCGAAAACATTTGGCGGCTGATTCAGTCAAGGGACACTTTGTAAAAATGGAAACACTTCCAGCGGCCGGTCACACGATATAACGCAAGCGCGAAACTGGTGGGAACTCGGATTGATGGAGAATCAGATTGCGCGGCGGCAGCGGAGAGCTGATGGCGCGCAGAGTGCGGCGGCGGGGCGGGCGATACGACGTGGCATCGCGAGGACGCCACCACGTTGTCGGTTGGTAGTTATCGCCGACGGTGGCGGAAGCGCCCGGTGTTAGCGAGGCAGGGGCGCCACCGAAGCCATGGGCTGGAGGCGAGGAGGCCGCGGAAGACGCGCGGAGGCGTAGCGCCAGGAGTGGGGGGCGAAAGGGCACATGGCCCTTCGCCGGAGGGGTCGCGTGCTCACAGTAGCGACATTAACACGCCCCTTTAAAAAAGGAAAACTAATCAGGAACATGTATGGAGTAGTGTTTGATAACCATAGAACATATTTAATTTGAGGGCTCTGGTACATAAATTAAATTATAAGCTATATAGTATAAATGCGTACACTGCACGCACGGACAGCCTTATTTTCACAACATCGTCTTATATTCATCTTATGTAACAAACTTTATTCTCCACACTCATTGTATGTACGCGTATTATGCTGGTGGTGGTATCGTCCGCTACTAGCTACGATGATACCTTCTTCCTCATGGGCAGAAGGTAACCTGGTAGCTGTTGTTGTTGCCGTTACAGGCGTGGTTCTTGGTGTCATCGGTCGGGAAGAGGTAGGCGTCGGGGCACTTGTCGGCCTGGCACACCAGGTTGGGCCCGTTGCTGCAGGAGAATGACAAGGGCACGTTGAAGCCGTCGATGACAGAGATGTCGTAGAAGTCCTGGCCGTTGCCGACGGTGAACTCGGCCAGGGTCAGCGGCGGCTGCCCGGACAGCGTGCACGACAGCGCGCCGCCGCAGTCGGCAGTCTGGCAGCTCCCGGAGTTGCCGTTGAAGTTGCAGCCCGTGCGGCCCCACACCCTGCCGGAGGGCGTGTTCGCGGGGACGTCGAGGGTCCACGTCTCGCCGGTGTTGAGCTGCCGACCGCCGCCGATCGGGGTGGCCGCCGGCCACACCGTGTAGGGGCAGTTGTTCTTGATGTTGAACGTCGCCGCGTTCGTGCTGGCAGCGAACACGGCAAGGAAGAGGACCATGGAGGCAGCTGCTGCCAGGTGGGACGAAGCCATTTCAAGTTGCTTTGCTTCTGTGTCGTCTACACGTGGTTTGGTAGTAGTGCGGGATGATTGATGTGCTAGGGACGAAGGGGCATGGGTATTTATAGATGGCTCGGCCGGGACTCCGGGATGGAAGGACAACTGGGAGCCAATTCGTGTGACTTGGAAATTTCCACGCA
Source organism: Triticum aestivum (assembly GCF_018294505.1). NCBI lineage: Eukaryota > Viridiplantae > Streptophyta > Magnoliopsida > Poales > Poaceae > Triticum > Triticum aestivum. The sequence goes on from NC_057810.1 coordinate 726,073,726, forward strand.
TTCATCATCAATCAACAGGGAGACTCGACTCTGTCCATGAGCCACTTCGCAATCGCATAGATTTATCTTTCACACAGATCAGGATCGAAAACACGTACGTACGTGCAGGGGCGGCGCTAGGGGTATTCTTGGGTCTTCATGCGAATATCCATGATTTTTACAAAACAGTGTCCATTTTAGCATGGTGTCACTAACTGACCTGCAGACACCAGTGATGGCTTCGCTAGGGTTTCCTAGCCCGGGCGATCAGGGGGCGATCCCCACGCCGCCGCCAACGCCGGCCGCTGCCCCGGCCACGGTCGGCCTCCCGTCCGTGCCCCAGCCATGCCAGGGTGCCGGACCACGTCCGCCCCGCGATTGCGCGACCAATCAGGTCTCGTCAATCCCGTCGTGCCCGTGAAGGAAACTGCAAGGAGTCCGATCGGCTCACGCCGGGAGGGATTAGGGTTTCCTAAACCCTGCCGCAAGGAAAACCTGAGCCCCCCCTTAAAGCTTAAGGCAGGAACACTATAACGCCAGAAGCCTCGTGAGCCGCCAGATCGATCTAACCACGCTGCTGCGCTGCTGCCGCCAAGCCACCCCGACGCCATGGCGAAGCCGTCCGCGCGCGGAGAGGACATAGAGATGCCGGTGACCGAGGGGGACCTAGGGGTCGGTGGGGGCGATCATGGGGCTCCCCTTGCGGATGCTTCCCGCCCGAAGCCTTCCACTGGGGACCCTGGTGTTGTTGTGGAGACGCTCCCACGCGTGAAGGATCTCGCCATCTGGAACCAGATGAAGCGGACGGCGCCAGAGGCAGAACAATCTCAGAGGCAAAGCAATGGGAACCAACACGCCGAGGGCCCAGAGGAGTTCAGGGAAGGTGAGGACACGGAGGCCGAGGCTGAACTTGTGGAGGTTGATCTCGAGGAAGAGGGGGTGCTCCAGCAACCGGCTCATCCTTGGATGGTGATCATGCTTGTTTACTCGTTAGATCAACCAACACCCAGAGCTCTTTTTGACAATATTGTAGATGGCTGGAGGTTGAAGGAGAACTTTGACTACTCATACCAGGGAGCTAATAGGTACCTTGTTCACTTTGGGTGTGAAGCTGATATGGCAAGGATTCTGCGTGGAGGACCGTGGCAATATAAACATGACCCACTGATCATCGAAGCATATGATGGGATGAGGGAAGTTTCTGAGTACGTCCTTGATCGGATTAGAATCTGGGTGCGGATCCTGGATGTGCCAACCAACTGGAGAATCGAGAAAATAGTGAAAGCTCTGTGTGCAAATTTAGGCACGCTAATACAAGTTGAACTTGATGAGAACAGGGGCAATTATGTGCGCGTGCGAGTAGTGCTGCCTGTGAATAAGCCTCTTGAGACGGCGGTGGTGATGAACGCTCGTCTTAAAGAGAAACGTACAAAGGTTGAATTTGAAATTCAATACGAGAAACTGCGTGATTTTTGCTATACCTGTGGCTACCTGGGCCATGTGGAGAAGTCATGCGGAAGGAAGGTTAAAGGTGATGCACCAACGGGGAAGTTCAGCGGCAAACTGAGATGCTCTCTGCCCCGGCCGTTCACAAGGCAGTCTGACATAGTACGGGCGAAAACCAATCCAACAGTATTCCGTGGTCTTGATTTTTCGGCGGGAAGTAGCACCTCCTCTGGCCGGGGACAAGGGGGGCGTGGAGCTCGCCGTGAGGCAGATCAGGCGCGCACATACAAGACACAGGAAGAGCACAAGAGCGGCAACCCGGCCATCGATCAAATGCTGGCAGAACATATGCAGAATATGACGGGGAGTGACAAGGAGGAATAGGGGTGCAGAAGCCCACAAATGAATTCAGCGGGGACGGCCACACCCAGAACCAGTACACGCCCTCTCAGCCCAGGAGCTCCGAAATCATACCAGCACTACGTGACCTGTCAAATGAGATACGCATGGCCAATGCAGAACTATCCGATGCTACATCACGTGGGAAAAGGAATGCGGAGGAGGAGGTGTCCTCGGCGGCTGGAGTGGAACAGGGAGACAAAGCCATGGTGCTCTACACTAACCCGAATGCCGCGGGAGATATTGCTTTTTCAGGAACGCCGAAGAAGCGGAGAACCTCAGAGACGTTGGAGGGGCAACGGGCTCAAGTACACGGTGGAGTAGGTGATCAGGACATGATGAAGGTGTCCAACCCATTGGAGGCAGTCGGCCCAGGGGCCGCCGACGAACTGACGGGGCCCGAGGCGCCCCGTCAGGAGCAATGAATATCCTTAGTTGGAACTGCCGGGGGGTGGGAACCCTCGGACAGTTCGTGATCTCGTGAGTCTTGTAAGACTCATTCCCCTAGCATTGTTTTTCTTTGTGAAACTAGACAGTCAAAAAATAAAATGAAGAGGTATCGCTCTCGTTTAGGTTTAAGTGGTTTTGAGGCCTCAGGTAGTGATGGTCTTAGTGGTGGCTTGGCTTTGTACTGGCATGAGTCTATGAGTCTTGATGTAAAAACTATCAATAAAAGATATATTGATGTGTACGTGATGACGGCGCCGGGAGAGCCACCCTGGCGGCTCACCTGTGTCTATGGCGAGCCGCGAACGGAGGACCGGCATCGCATGTGGTCCATCCTGTGTGATCTTCATCACCAATCCGACTTGCCTTGGGTGGTGGTTGGAGACTTCAACGAGGCTATGTGGAGCTTCGAACACTTCTCTGAATCACCACGGTCGGCAGGTCAGATGATTGATTTTCGTGATGTTCTGGAAGTTTGTGGCTTGGGTGATCTTGGTTTTGCAGGGCTGCCTTACACATATGATAACAAACGAGCTGGACGTGCAAACGTCAAGGTCCGCCTTGATCGGGCGGTGGCAACCAATGCTTGGCGGGACTTGTTTGAATATGCTAAGGTGGACCACCTGGTGGCACCTAGCTCGGACCATCTTCCTATACTGCTTCGGTGCTCGCGAGAGGAACCGATGCAGGTTGCTGGCAGGAGGTTTCGGCAATATGAAGTCATGTGGGAGAGGGAGCCTTCGCTCCCGGAGGTAATTATGAAAACCTGGACAGATTTGGGTTCTATGCTCAATCTTGGTGATATATCCTCTGGCTTGGGTAATTTGATGAAGAAGCTGCAGGTTTGGAGCCGGAAAAAATTCGGTAATGTCATAAAAGAGATTAACAAGTCTCGCTCACGGCTCGAGGAGCTTCTGTCCATGAATGCAGATAGGAAGGAAATAAGGGAAGCGACGGATAGCCTCAACGAGCTCCTGTACCGCGAAGAGATGATGTGGATGCAATGATCGCGGGTGGCGTGGTTAAAGGAAGGGGACCGGAATACCAAATTTTTCCACAGAAAGGCCAAATGGCGTGCTAGGAAGAATCGCATAAAAAGTTACTTGATGATTCAGGCATCGCCCATAGTGACCATGGAACTATGGCGGCGATGATCTCAGATTACTTCTCTACGCTGTTTACTGCGGACGAGACCATTTGTCCGGATCTGGTCATTGATTTAATTAACACTCGTGTTACTGACCGCATGAATATTGGGTTGTGCGTAGATTTTTCCGACAAGGAGATTGCTGATGCCTTGTTCTAGATTGGCCCCCTGAAAGCACTGGGGCCGGATGGATTTCCCGCTCGCTTCTTTCAAAGGAACTGGGAGGTGATGAGGGAGCAAGTCATTGCTGGCGTGAAGGAGTTTTTTCGGACGGGCACTATGCCGGAGGGGGTGAATGACACGGCCATAGTACTCATTCCCAAGGTGGACAACCCGGAAAGAGTGTCTGAGTTCAGGCCCATCAGCTTGTGTAATGTCATCTACAAAGTGGTGGCTAAATGTCTGGTAAATCGCCTCCGACCCATCCTTGATGAGATTATATCGCCGGAGCAGAGTGCCTTTGTACCTGGACGACTCATAACAGACAACGCCTTAATTGCTTTTGAGTGCTTTCACTACATACAGCAAGAGAAGGATCCTGAAAAAAGCTTTTGCGCTTATAAACTGGATTTATCCAAGGCATATGACAGGGTGGACTGGATCTTCTTGGAGCGAATGATGCAAAAGATGGGTTTCGATCATCGATGGGTGAACTGGATTATGTCATGCGTCACATTGGTGAGATACACTGTAAAATTCAATGGTACCCTCTTGGATTCGTTTGCACCGTCCCGTGGGCTACAACAAGATGATCCTCTATCCCCGTTCCTATTTTTATTGGTGGCTGATGGGCTATCTGCCTTGTTGAAGAAAGGGGAAGAAAATGGTGATTTTACCCCGCTGAAGGTGTGCCGCAGAGCTCCTGGTGTGTCCCATCTGCTTTTTGCAGACGACACACTATTCTTTTTCAAAGCCGAAGAGGAGCAAGCAAGGAATGTGAAGCAAGTCCTGCATGCTTATGAGCGAGCCACTGGACAGAGCATTAATCCGGCCAAATGTAGTGCCTTATTTGGTGATGCGTGCCCAAGTGAAGAGCAGCAGAAAGTACGTGCAGTTCTCAATATTGTGACAAACCTGTTTGAGGACAAATACCTGGGGTTACCAACACCGGAGGGCCGCATGTCTCGTGGGAAATTTCAAAACCTCCAATCCAGATTGTTGAAGAGAATCATAGCATGGGGTCCTTGGCTGGAAAGGAGACGATGATCAAAGCTATCGCGCAGGCTATACCGACGTATGTTATGGGGGTGTTCAAGCTCCCTATGTCTGTATGTGATGATCTCAACCGCATGGTCCGGAACTTCTGGTGGGGTGCATCGGAAGGGAAGAGGAAGACACACTGGCTGGCTTGGCCAAAGATCTTGGTGCACAAAACACAGGGGGGCTGGGCTTTCGTGATTTTCGCGCCTTCAACCAGGCCCTCCTTGCCCGGCAGGCGTGGCGCTTACTAATAAATCCTCACAACTTATGTGCGCAGGTGCTCAAGGCGAGGTACTACCCTGAAGGCCGCCTAGAGGATACAGTCTTCTCCGGCAACGCCTCCCCTACGTGGCAAGCCATTCAGTATGGCCTTGAGCTCCTCAAGAAGGGCCTCGTCTGGCGAGTAGGGGATGACCGTAACATCCGGATTTGGCGAGATAGATGGATCCCCCTTGAGCTGTCACGCCAACTTATTACCCAACAGGGTACCTGCCGACTGCAACGAGTGGCCGAGCTCCTGCACGAGGATGGTACATGGCACCTTGACCTGCTCCATCGCTACTTCCACCCGACGGACGTGGAGGTCATCTCCAGCATTCGTACTTCGCCCCGCGTCACTGACGACATCATCGCATGGGGCCCGGAGAAGAATGGTATCTTCACCGTTTGATCCGCTTATCGGTTCGCCATGGACGAGCGCGAGCGTCCACTGGCCACCGCCACGAGCAGGGCACCGGATGGTCATCGCGCCATCTGGAAGATCATATGGGGGTGCCCTGCTCCCCCAAAGGTACGCGTGTTTGCTTGGAGGATCGTTACGAACTCGCTTGCTACCTGGGCAAATAAGCTCTCTCGCCATCTTGAGGTTTCTGACCTATGCCCTTTATGTGGACTGGAACGGGAGGACATGTTCCACGCTTTCTGCAGATGCCCTTTGGCAAAGGAGCTGTGGCATGCTATGGCCACGGATTGGTGCATCCCCAAGGTGGAGGACATCCTGAACACAGGTCCGGAATGGCTATTCACCCTGCTGGACCCCCTTGACGAGGCTACGAGGATGATCGTCCTTATGATCATGTGGCGAACCTGGCATGTCCGGAATGAGATCACGCATGACAAGAAGCCGCCACCAACTGAAGCCTCACGACGGTTCCTGCATGGGTACATTACTTCACTGCTCTGTATCCAACAATTCCCAAATGCGAATGTGATCAAGGGGAAGATGACGGTCTCATTGCCGTCGTTTGTCAATCGACCTCCTAAGGAGGCTAAGGAGGAGCGACCATGGGCCGTGCCAGAGTCGGGACGCACTAAGCTGAATACCGATGGCAGTTTTGTTGCGGCAACGGGATCGGCAGGAGGAGGGATGATTTTGCGCGATGATCGAGGAGAAATCATCTATACTGCATTTAGAGAGCTGCGCACATGCGATAACGCCTTGGGAGCGGAGCTTGCGGCTTGCGGCTTGCAAGGAGGGCCTTGAGCTGGCCCTAAACAGGACCGGGCTGCCTATCACGGTCGAGCTTGATTGCGCGGAGGCTGTGGCGATGATCACAACAAACGTGGAGGATCGCTCGGTGCACCGCACCCTCATTCAGGAGATAAGAGATATAACGGCTGCGGCTGGAAGGGAGATCTCATTTACTCTATGTTCTCGTTCACAAAATAAATGTAGCCATGAACTTGCCTCTTACGGGCGAAGAACCCCCCGAACCGCTGTGTGGTTCCACTCGGGGATTGACCCTGTTGTACGGCTGGCCTTCGCGGAGAGACCACCTTGAGTAATGAGAAATCCCTTTCACCCGCAAAAAAAAAGTGTTCATTTTAGCAAAGCAGTGACAATTTTTGAAGAACAACAATGATTTTAGCAAAATAAATACACATGAATACCCGGTTGTAAAATCCTAGAGCCGCCACTGTGTACGTGTAGTTCCATGCACCAAATATCAAGTTGTTGGAACTTGCAAGAACAACTCTTCCTTCTTCTTCATAATAATAACAATGAAGTTACGTCCGCAGCACAGCAGGACACCAGCAAAAAGTAAGAGAAATCACAGCTACTACTTTTTTGGCGAAAATATCATACTAGTGAAGAAGTTTCATTGTTCACAAACGACTGGTCAGCGGATAAAGTTAGGCAGCATGCTCAAAACAGCAACCGGCCAATCTGACGCATTGCGAGGAAATTAAATCTAGCAGAGTTGTATAGCGCTTGCTAGCTTGTCTAAGTTTTGCTTTCGTTGCCGTGTTGCATTGGTGGTTAGAATTTGTCATTTACAATCAATATGGTCCATCTAGATGCCCTCGTTCTAGTGCAAGCTGGTTAAGATACGAAGATTTAAGCTCGGTTAAACTTGTAAGCTAGGGCAGTCACATATGTACAGCTGCAGGTTGAGTACACCTCGTGCTAAGATCTGTGGAAAAAAGAAAAGTCCATGGAAAAATCTGTGGAAGAAGGATCCATAGACTAGTAGGCGGTCAGTCCATGGAAAAATCTGTGGAAAAAAGGATTCATCTGGACGATATGTAGGAAACCAAAAACTCTGGAAAATCGTGTGGGGTTGCCGGGCTAACTACTATAGTAGGCAGAGATCATCAAGCCGCCGGTTTCTCTGCACAAGTCAGTGGTTTGGAGACCGACGTGTTATTTTGGCCGATGATCGCGGAGCGGTGCGTGCTAGCTCTCGTTCATGTTCATGCATCCAATTATTTTTAGCAGAAGAAAATTAGCTCCGTTCTTTCAAATTTTCCACAGGACCTGGACGTCTTACGTAGACTGATCTGAAGCAAGTTTCCATGTGGAGCTAGCCCCAAGAAAATGTTAAACCTTTTGAAAATGTTAAACAAACATAAGTCTGGTGTGAGAAAAAATATCTATGGAGTAAGTCTAAACTCTTCGGTTATGATAATTAAGCCTCAGCAAAACATATGAACGCAAACGATCAGAAGCATGTTTCAGCGCATATATTCCAATGTTTGTTCGAACATATTACATATGGCTCGAACATGTTTCCTCAAAATGATCCATGATGCACGTCTAGGTACAATTTGAAACTGCAACAAGTTGTGGGACACATGCCCTCGTGAAAACAAGGACATCTTAGTAATCCACAACACAGCAATTTTGTCATGCGACAGCATCGCCAGGCACAGGTGAAAAGTCACATTCAGTAACGTGCTGGTCATCAGAGCAAATCCTGTGACAATTGCATGGATTAAGTTTCTGGCAAACTGGTCCAAAATCAACATCCAGACAGAATCTACCCCTCCAGCTTAGGCCTCTTATAGCCTCTTCCATCCTGCTCATGTCTTAAAGCAAACAGGGCATCATTTTCCTTGGTAATATGTGGAGATTGCTGTTCATTACAGTGAGTGGGGTACTCGCCAACATCAGCAATTGTCTTAGGCAGCTGTGTGTCACACCCGATTTTGAGGATTAAATCAAGTGTTCATCGCATGTGTACCCAGGAACAAATTTCACATATACGGCCAGAATAATAGCATTTCAGAGTACCAATGTCACAATAGTATCTTTATTACACGAATAAATGTCTTTTAAAGACTAAACGAACTCTCGACGAAAGAGCAGCGGAATGGTGAAACGGCAGTGGACAGACTCCAACCAACTTCACAGGTAAATCGACCGGGGGTCAACCCGCCTAGAACTCCTCGTAGTATAAGGTGGCGTTTGGTTGTGTGGTTATCCACCATAGGGACAGGGATAACCAGTTTTTCTGAGGATGCCACTTGTTTGGTTGGGGAGCAAGAGAGGATAGGGATAACCAGATGCTTGGAAATATTCGGCTAAAAGTTGGCTGAGGAAAGTCGCGAGATTCTCGCGGATGAGGGCAGCCACCCACGCGCGAAACATTTTCCTTTCCTTCTTCTGTCACCCCTCACCCGAGCGAACTCTAACAACTCCCTCACCTGAACAAAGAAGCGGTGGCGACGACGGCGGCGGCCGCAACGATTTGGATCGGGGCGGCGGTACGATTCAACAAGGACTCCGGCGCATTTCAGGTTCAGATGCTCCGCGTCTCTCACCCCCCTCTCTCTTCTCTGAATCCCCTAGTGGCGAGATGTGGCCATGGCTGGTGGGTAGCGGGAAGCGCCGGCGGCGGGGAAAGGGGAGATCTGGTGGCTGGGAACCGCGAGATCTCTAGTTGTGGGGATTGGACAGAGCTCTGGCTAATTAGGATCACGAGAAGGCAAGCTTCTCTGTTCTTTCTGTATATGCGACATGATGCTCTTCTCTGTCTCGTTTCTTTTTGCAGCTCGGACGGAGACACTCGTAGCATCGTGCCAGTGAAGAATCAATGTTGCTCTTCTTTCTGTTGACGTGTTATGTTTGTCTGTGATGTTAAAGTTCGGTTATAAATTTCCAAATCAATGTTAACCAAATGGGTAATGTCATATGGTTGTGACGTATACATGTATTGCTATAATTATATATCATATGGGTAATCTCATCAGGTCAACCAAATGGTCATTACAACAATCGTCCAGTCATTCGTCCTCTCATGTAAACACACAAATGCCTATCTCTAGCCACCTCTTATCCACCGAACCAAACAATAAAATGTGGTTATTCAACTCACCCAATCCCTCACAACCAAACGACATAAATTGGCTATCCCCAACCACCTGATTAAGGATATCCTCAGCCAAGTCATCCTCGCCCACGAACCAAACGCCACCTTAACTCATCTTCAGCTTCATCTTCTGAGCATAATGTGGGGAAAAGCAAGTATGAGTACAGTTATGGTTGGTACTCAGCAAGTGGGGGAAATAAATGACATGTAAGGTATAATAAAAGGAATATAAGCTTTAAAGGGGTTAACAAATGCAAAAGCATCCTACACTTATGACTCATTCATTTATTAACATCCTACTCCCTCTGTTTGTTTTTTACCTGCGTATAAGGCTGAAGCGTTTTTCTACATTTCTGCCACGCATTGTGGTTGAGTTCCTTGGTGCCTGTGACGATTAAAGCCACCGACGAATAACACACTGTGTGGCATGCAGCCTTAACTAGCATAGGAAAAAAAGGAACGCATGTACATTGATTGGTTGCCGGCTGGGGTCCGATGTGATATATTCATGTAGAATTAATTAGTGTGGTGATTAAGAGGAAAATTCAAGGGTCAAGGCCTTAGACAGTTTTTTTCCTTGGTCTATGCGCAAGGCCTTAGGTGCGGGTAAAAAGAGGTAATATCACCGGGAATCATATAACTTGCGCTCGATGTTCAGTTTGGTGCTAAAACTTTAAAAATACGGATTTGTGGTCACTCAACTTGCATTCTCATGCAAATACTGTCACTTCGCTCATATTCAGACGTATCCGTGCACGCCCTAGCAAACCACTGCACCAACAACACTCCATGTTTACTTGGAGGCACGCTTGGCTTTATATTAGACGCGGATTTTGTTTAGATTCTTTTTTTCTGGGTACGGACAGAAAGTCGGATACATGAAACTCGGCTTTGTTCGTCAAAAACATTCAAACTAAAGAAACCGCATCAAAATGTATAGTAATATTTAACCCATAACGTACAAAACTTCTTCATGAGCGAGATTTTTTTATTCATTTTTTTGGGAAGTCGCCAAAAAATCTGGCTTCGGAAATATCTTGGCAATCCCAGTCTTTTCCGCTCGAAAATTCCAATGAATTAACGTCTAAATATGGTTTAAAAAACGTCCATATATATAATTTAGCGTTTCCATAGAGTAGTCGCCGTCTCCAACATATATAATTTAGCGTCTCACTTCGCAAACATGAATACGTACGTGGTGTAGCGGTTAGGTTCTGCGCTTCGCCGCTCTAGGTTCAGAGATTGTAAGGTTTCTACGTTTTTTCTGCAAAATACCAATGCACCCGGGTTAGTAACTCCTGATTGGCCCACTGGCAGGTGGGTCCATTTATCTGATTGACCGAGACAATCTTGGTAGCGTTGATTGCAGCGCTGGATCCCTTGTCATTCAATCTGTGCGTTGGGGCTTTTCTTTGTACTTAAATAAGTTTTAGTTATGGTTTATCAAAAAATAAAATAAGTTTTAGTTGTGCATGTTCAAAGGCAACGAGCACAAGCTGGATGGATGTAACCTGTTTTATTAACAGGTGAGGGTTCGAACCCCATATGCTCCATTTTTTTTCCCATTATATTTGAGGGTTTTCATGCAATTAAGTAAATTGTGAGCGTCTTTTCTGCAGAAAAATCTGACATGCTATGGTCACCGAACGCTTTGTGCACTGCCGGCCACTGACATGTGGGCCTCCGCCAAGCCGGCACCCCAAGTGAACATGCCATGTAGCTGTATACGAGCGAAGTGACCGTATTTGCACGAAAACGCAAGTTGAATGATCATAAATTCGTATTTCTAAAGTTTTAGCATCAAACTAAACATTGAGTGCAAGTTCTATGACTTCCGATGATATTATCTCGGGTAAAAAACAAACAGAGGGAGTAGTTTTCTAGGTGAGCTAATTGTTCCCATTCCCAAAATTAGTTCATTAAAAAGGGGATTGACCGTGGGTCGCAACCACACGAATCATTGTTATTGTTGCCTCACAACTTGACCGAAAATATCCGTCCAGCTAAACCACAATTCCAATTCTATCCACTAATCCAGTGAGGATCCCAGACCGCTTGTAACCGTAAGCACGGCTGTCATGACAGTTGTACACTCTGGAAATGTTAGTGCCATGTCCCCACGCGTAGTGATTTCATAACACACACCCGGCCAAGTCCACCGCAATAACACACACCCGGCCTCTGCATAACTAGAATGCACACGGCCCAATATGAAGGTCTGACAAAAATTGAAGAAAAAAAAACCCGACAAATCGGCAACAGTAGAGCCCTATAGACCGACACTATGCCTATGTCGATGGAGGTGGTGGATCAATCCGAAGGTTATGTTGCCACCCATGTTGGGAAAAAACCTCCATAGCCACCTGCTCCAATCGCGTACACACCGCCTTGAACAGCGGTTGGTTCTCCGGTCGATGTAACATAGACCACATACGTAGCAATTGCGTACACCGGAAAATAACCTGTAGAGGAGAAGCATTTCTTCCATTAAAAACAAAATCATTTCTACATAGCCAAAGCGACCAAATTAAGGCATACGCTCCCACCCTTATTAGCGTTTTGAACCTATTTGAAATATCGTCCAATCAATGACCAAAAATATTGGCAACAGTTGTGGGCGGATACAAATTTGACGCTATTTGGATGACTGACCACGTAGAACGTGCAAACTTGCATTGAAAAAGGAGGTGTTTGATTGTCTCGTCATGAGTACAGAAACAACACTTCTTACTCCCTTGCCAGTTGCGTCGTGCGAGATTGTCTTTGGTTAACACAACCCCCCTGCGAAGATACCACATGAAAATTTTCACTTTTAGTGGAATCTTGGACTTCCAAATTTTCTTGTTATTACTCACTAGTACCTCAGAATGTGTGAGCGCACAATACATAGAGTTTACAGTGAAAGACCCTGATGTAGTAAGGTTCCAGCGAAACACATCCCGGCCTTGTGTCAGGTTAATCGAATCTAGTCGGGATAAAAGATTATGCCATGACACAAGTCTGGGGCCAATCAAATCCCGCCTGAAAGAAATATTCGGCGGGAATGAACTGAGCACTTGCGCAATAGTATTATTCTTATCGCGAACAATGTTGTATAAGCCTGGATATTGTTCTCGGACACTGGCATTGCCTAGCCAGATGTCTTCCCAAAAACGAATCTCCGACACATCCTTTATCGCGGAAGACCCAAAGCGAAAGAGATGTTTCTTTGCCGCCATTAGGCCAGCCCAAAAGTGTGAATCGCCAGGTTTCCAAAATGCATGGGACACCGCCTTTTGACCTAGATACTTGTTGCGCAGCATGGTTTGCCAAACACCATCCTCAGTAAGAAGTTTGAACAACCATTTACTAAGTAGGGCCTTGTTTTTGACCTGCAAGTCATGAATTCCGAGCCCTCCTTGATCTTTCGGCCTACAAACCACGCTCCATTTGGTCAGCCAGTCTTTTTAGGACCCCTTTTGGGAGTTGGAAGAAAGAAAGCATATAAAGAACCATATTTGTGAGGACAGAGTTAATCAAAACCAACCGTCCTCCAACTGAGAGTAGTTTGCCTTTCCAACTACTCAACCGTTTCTCTAGACGCTCCTCTACATGCTTCCACTCCGCAATGGTGAGGCGTCGATAATGAATCGGTATTCCGAGATATTTAATCGGGAATTGGCCATGTGCGCAACCAAATAGGTCAGCATAATCGTCCGCCGCCTCAACGGCTTCTCCAAAGCAGAACAATTCACTTTTATGAAAGTTTATTTTAAGACCCGACATTTGCTCAAACGTTGAAAGCAAGAGTTTCAGGTTTCGAGCCTTGTCCAGATCATGTTCCATAAAAAGAATTGTGTCATCGGCGTATTGTAAAATAGAGAGGCCACCATCCACAAGGTGTGGTACTACTCCTGCAATTTGGCCGTCCTGCTTGGCGCGCTCAATCAGAATCGCCAACATGTCAGCGACAATGTTAAATAACATTGGGGATATGGAGTCACCCTGCCGTAGTCCTTTTTTTGTCTGAAAGTAATGGCATATATCATCATTGACTTTGATGGCCACACTACCTCCAGTTACATAAAAAAGAAAAGCAGAGCCTTTGTACCATCATTGATGACCTCGACAAAATTGCAGAGACCTGCACCTTATCTCAACATGAGATTGAATTGAAAAATCAATCTAATGAGAAGGTTGCCCGTCTTCTGCGAGAAGAGGAGATCAAATATTACCAGAGGTCCAAAGCTGACTTCATTCTAATGGGAGATAGTAATTAAAAATTATAGATACAGCACTTTAGTTCAGATTTCTAATATGTTTGGCTTTAAATAAAGCAGAGGATGGCTGATAATGGATGGATGTACAGTGGCCGTAATAGTGCTGTTGACAGAACAGAGGAGTGGGTATGGAAGACCGATATGTTAGTGAAGGAGTTAGGGCGTGGTTCAAAGGCAGTTCGTCCCGGTTGCCCTTGCTCTCGTTGCAGGAACCGTCAGCGCGCTACAAAAGAGGAAGTGAGACAACACCTTTGGTTATCTGGGTATATGACGGGCTTCGTCACGACGGTCGACTTTACTCAGTACGACCGTGACAGAGGTGACATGATGCGGCAGCGGATCGATGGCAATGAGTACGATGGGATTAGAAACTTGATAGAGGATTTCCGTGATGCCATTGCCATGCCGATGCCGGAGTCGCCACCTTCACCTGAACAAGAGGAACCGCCGGAACCGGAGGAACCGCCTGAACCAGAGGATCCCGAGCCATCCGCGAAGGCCTTCTGGCTTCTATGATATGATGGCCTCGGCTAAGAGGCCTCTGTACGAGGGTGCAAAGATTTCTCATCTCGATGCCATCTCGCAAGCACTAGCCACAAAGCTCCAGTTCGGCATGACCCGTTCATGCTTTGAAGCCAATCTAGTAAAACATGGTAACACGTTGCCCGAAGGGCATTGTCTGCCTAAAACCATGTACGAATGCAAGAAAATCACGCGAGCGCTCAGCATGGGGTTCACGAAGATAGATTGTTGTCCAAAAGGTTGCCTTCTGTTTTGGAAACAGTTTGTGGATGACAAGTACTGTAGCTTGTGTGGGGCCTCTAGGTATCATGAGGTAAAGGGAGCCGATGGTGAGACCAAGCAGTCACAGACCGCCGTTAAGATTCTTCGTTATCTCCCATTCATAAAAAGAATCCAGCGGCTTTACATGACCGAGGAGTCTGCCAGACAGATGACGTGGCACAAGAACGGGAAGAGATACCCTGACGAGCACGGACGGGTAATGATGGGACATCCATCTGATGGTAGGGCATGGAAGAACTTCGATAGAGACCACCCCGAAGAGGCGGCAGAGGCCCGGAACGTCAGAGTTGCCGTAGCAACCGATGGATTCAATCCATATGGTATGTCGAGTTCCTCGTACAGCTGATGGCCCGTGTTTGTTATTCCGCTCAATCTCCCTTCCGGAGCCCTAATGCAAAAGAATACCATATTCCCGTCGCTGATCATTCCAGGGCCTGACTACCCGGGGAAGAATTTGAGTGTCTACATGCAGCCGCTTGTGGATGATCTGAACTAGTCTTGGCACCACCCAACGTTGACATACGACCGTGTATCGAAGACAAACTTCTTCATGAAAGTTTGGTTCCACTATTCCATGCACGACATGCCTGGGTACGCCCTATTCTGCGGATGGTGTACAGTTGGTAAGTGGCCATGCCCAGTGTGCAGGCACCTACTTGAGTTCCTTTGGCTAAAAGCGGGTAAAAAGTATTCCGCCTTTGACACGCATCGACCGTTCCTCAAAGGAGATCATCTGTTCAGAGAGGACAAAAAGAACTTCAAGAAGGGCAAAGTTGTGCTTGAAGAAAGACAGATACCAACGTTCGATGGTGCAGCTGTTGAGGCCGAGCTACGTGCTCTCGTGCGTACTGCTTCCGGTGTCTCACAATTTCACGGATATGGTGTTGAGCACAACTGGACTCACGAGGAAGGCATAACGAACCTTGAGTATTACAAGGAATGTGAACTTCCCCATAACATCGATGTGATGCACACCGAACAGAATGTCGCAGAGTCCCTCTTTCACACAATCCTGAACATTCCTAAGAAGACAAAGGATAATGTCAAGGCTAGAGTCGATGTTAAAGAGCAATGTGATAGGCCGAGACAACACATGCAACCTCCTGAACGCAATCGAAAAGGCTAGCTGAAGCCACATTCCAAGTTTGTGCTTGATAAGGAACAAAAGAAGGAGGCATTCAGTTGGCTCAAATAGCTCGTGATGTTTCCTGATGGTTATTGTTCGAATATAAGCAAGGGAGTCAATATTACAACGGGAAAAGTCACTGGGCTCAAAGTCACAACTATCATATATGGATTGAGCGGTTGATGCCGGTGATGGTTCGAGGGTATCTCCCTGAGCATATCTGGCGAGTGCTTGCGGAGTTGAGCCATTTCTTCCGCATGGTCTGTGCTAAGCAGATATGTCCCCTATGATTGAGAAGCCGCATGATCTAGTGCCGGAGTTGCAATGCAAGTTAGAGACGATATTTCCGCCAGGCTTCTTTACTTCGATGCTACATCTCATTGTGCATCTCGCGAACGAGGCACTCTTGGATGGACCGGTGCAGTTTCGTTGGCAGTTTTGTATTGAGAGAGAGTTCAAGTATATTCGAACCAAATGTGGAAACAAAAATAAGATTGAAGCATGCATAGCTGAGGCAACTATCCTCCAGGAGATAACAAACGCCATGACAGCGTACTATGCCGATGATGTTCCCACTGTGCATAACCAGGTCCCTCGGTACAATGTTGACGAGCCCAAGCGTGACCCCAAGCTCCTCCTCTTCCAGTTTCCCGGTGGCAAGGCCGGTGGGCAAAAAAATATACCTTGTCCAACCAAGAGAAGGAGTGCATAATGCTCTATGTGCTTATGAACATGACGGAAGTGGTGGATGAACAGAAGAAAGAGGGCGGGGAGGAAGTGCCCAGTTTCCTTAGGTAAAATGGTGACTTAATTACTTTGCAACTAGTAACTCGGTTTTGTTCTAATACGTATTTTCTCCTTCTAGCCAATTCACAGATGAGATGCGGTCGGGAATGACGGATCCCGATGCTGCGGAGTTGGACACTCTTCTGAAAGGGGGTGTCCCGGGAAAGAAGAGTTTCACATCTTGGTTCAGGGAAAAGGTAATTCGTAACATATCCCTCTTAATTACCTAGCAATCCGAGACTTGTCCCTCTTATTACACGTAACTAATGCATGATTCGTACTAAACTTGTAGGGAGCTGACCCCGACGTTCAGATGTCGGATGAGTTGAGATGTGTCTCCCAGGGTTGTAACAGTAGAGTCGAGATGTATGAGAAGTATGATGTGAATGGGTATCGCTTCCATACAGAGTCTCACCAGAATTGTCGGCCTAATGCAAAAACTATAAATTCCGGGGTCTTCACCAAAGGACAAGATGACTCTGATTACTACGGAAGGTTGCAGAAGGTATACGAGCTAACGTTCAACAATATGCCCCTAGAACTCAAGCTCGTTCTGTTCAAATGCCACTGGTTCGACCCACACGGTGGACAGAGAAGTACCCCTTCCATTGGGTTAGTTGAAGTTAGGCCTTCAACCACCTATAGCAGATCCGGTGTCTTTGTTCTGTCCCACCAAGCCAAGCAAGTTTATTACTTGCCCTACCCATGCCAGAAAGAGTACCTCAAGGGCTGGGAAGTCGTGTTCTAGGTATCGCCACATGGTAAGCTACCCATGCCCTCCGAGGAGGATTACAACAACATTAACCCTCAAACATACGAGGGAATTTTCTATCAAGAGAAAGGGAACTTTGGGGACTTTGGCTTAGAAGGACTTGAGGATCTCGAGAACGATGCACAAACGTGTGGTGAGCTAGTCACGGATCTAAAGGACATAGATAAGCTCACCAAGTTACATGAGAATGATGAGCCTCCACCGTGCGAGGAGCCCGAGGCTTTATACTCACGTGATAGTGATAGTGATGATGGTGATGAGAACCAGGACTTGACGATCAGAGTGATGATGAGTATTAGGGACCCCGGTAAGTTACTTGCCAAATCACTTGTTACCGCTTTCCTATGCCTTGGTGGTTGCTAACTATTACTGATTTCACGCGCAGAGATATGGGCCTCTTGGGCTCTACTCCCTCTCGCCAGCAGGATGGCTCTCCGGAGGTGTAGTACTTGTTCATTTTGTATCGCTACTATGTATGATGATATAACTATGTATCGATACTATGTATGTTATTTTGGATGATGATGATGATAGTATGCTTTTTTAGATGTGGACGTGCTATATAAATTGCCTGGAATCTGGGGTTATATTGGCTAGGGTGCGGGATTATTGAATATGCAGGGAATAAAACAGGAAATAGGAAACACAGGAAAAAAAAACTGTGTAGAGGGATTATTGTTTACTTTTTCTCAATGCAGGTGATTGACCAATATGAGCCAAGGCAAGGCATCATTGGCCTCCTTGCTTAAGAAGACCAAGAGTGGAAGAGCACCCGTTCCCAACCTGCGTTACGCTGAGAGTGAGGGAGGAGGAGGAGGAGGTGCAGGATGACGAGGAGGACGAGGTGAGGGAGTCGGAGGACTTCCCCCGAGGTCAGGACGATGACGAGGTGCATTGCATCTTCATTATGTCTTCATTATGCTTAGTATTTATTTTTCAACATGCTTCTTAATTGTTTACCTTTTCCCATTGCAGGACGAGCGCGAGGTGCAGGACTAGGGCGAGGTACAGCCCTTCTGAGTGCCCTTCTGAGCGACGTGGCTTCCCAGAGCGCTTACTCAGAGTCCTTTGAGGCTGAGGTGGAAGTGGAGTCTCGAGACGAGGAGGGGCTGTCTCGAGACTTGGACGTGGAGTCTCGAGACGAGGAGACGGTGATTGGAGAGCAGGAGTCGGGGCCATCGGGCGCCTCGGCGAAGAAGCCAAGGCTTCGTGGGGAAACGGATGTCCCTAAGGCTGGTCATAGTGGAGAGTAACTTAAACTAGTAACATGCATATATTACTAGTCTATGTTACTACCTTCATAGTGGGGAGTGTCATATGTGTGGTAACATAGATGTGTTCATTTATTACTTTGTAGACTCATTTTGCATTGGGAAGCGCTATGTGATGGTAACATATTATGTTACTCTATTTGCCTCTCTCCTCATTAACTACTTGCCACCTCATCATTCCTGCTTATGTGACATCTATGTTACTACCTATATTACTCCCACTATGACCAGCCTAATGCGGAACCTGCTGAGGCGGATCCGCCCATCATTACGCCTAACGGCATTGAGTAAGTGTCCATACTAATTTTGAACATGTAATTTCATTTTGTTCATAACAATTTCTCATGTACTAATGTTTGATTCTTGTGCAGCAATTGGGATCATCCTGCGGGGTGCCGAGTCCCTAACTGCCTGCTTGGAGTTATTATCAGGAAGTTTTGCCCCGGCTTCTACACTCCCCTCCCAAATGGCGAGAGGAAGCTAGCCACCCATTGGACATACTACGAGCTTGCTGATTGTCCGCCCTACGGGAAAGCTTCTGACACCGTGATCGCCAAGTTTTGGGTAAGGCAAACTTTTCGAGTTTTGTTCATAGTTGATGACCCCGCCATGCTAACTCATGACTCTCACACTTTTTTTATGCATGATTGAAGATATTCTATAGGGTGCTTCCAGAGTTGCAGGAGACAGCGGACAGGACTTTGCGGAAGGCTTGTCTGAAGTTGACACAGCAGCAGTTCTACAATCAGTCTCATACCGCCAGGAGTCAATTCATTTCCGAGCACTTGGGCAAGCCGTTGCCGAAGCATGAGAATGTCAAGTCACGCTCAGAGATGACCGAGGAACAGTATGACGAGGTAAGTAAATTGTCAATGAGATTCTATGTTGCTGCTAAGTTGCAATTGCATCATCTGTTCTTCACACGAGTATTGATTTTGGGACTGTCTATTGTTCATCCGGATGAAAATCAATTGGCCTTCATCCATATTTTTCATCCAACTACAGGATGACAATTGTCCATCGTCCCTTGTCCTTTGTTTGTCCTTTAAAGTAGACTAACGGTTCCACACATGCATTTTTCCAACCTGGAGCGAACAGATAGATAGTCCCTTGTCCTCTGTTTGTCCTTTTAAGTAGACTAACGGGTCCACACATGCACTTTTCCAACCTACAAAAAATACATTGACAAGAAGAGGTAAAATTACAATGATATTACCATCAAGAAAACTGAGTGTAAAACCCACTAAAATACACACTAATTTCTACCATGCCCACTAAGACTTACAGTGTAAGATTGCAATTGAAAATCCACCGTAAAATCCACTAAAATGACATTATAAAGCCACTAAAAAGACTGGCAATGAAAACAAATTGGCTTTCAGTCATATTTTTCCGCCAGTTAGAGGATGACATGTGTCCCTGTCCCGCTTCCCCTTCTGTTCCTTTTTGTCCAGCTTTTAAATGGACCCGCATCAAGATGTTAACGGGTCCACACCCCAACTCTTTTCAACCCACATAGGCAAAGTAGCGAGAAAGGAGAAAAAGAACCCAACGTTATAAGGTAAAACTTTCCCATCTCCAATCTAAAACTAACCACACACAATTAAAATGAAAATGACAAAAAACACTAAAATTACACTATAAATCAACTAAAATTACACTAAGATTCACACTATAAAATACCACTGTAAATCTACTAAAAACACCGTAAATCCAATTTGAATCCATTGTAAAATCTACTAAAATAAGCATTTCAGTTTAAATCCACTAAGAAAAACACTGAAAATCCGTAGGAATTATAGTGTAAATCCAGTAGGAATATATGATCTTTTTATTTCTTCATCATACTCTTTATATGTGAAGTCATTACTCTCCATAAGATCAATATATGATCTTTTTATTTCTTCTTATTCTTTCTTTTATTTAATTCCCTCGAGATCATAGCAAGAAAGGAAAGCCCTTCACTCAAAACTACTCTTTATTATATAACTCACGGACTAGATTACATAGAGAGAACATAAAGCAAAGCTCAAGGCTAGATCATACTATATAAAAACTTTACTCTACTAGATCAAGATATAACCAAAAGGATCGAACTAAGAAAAACGATAAAGATAGATGTGATGGTGATACGATACCGGGGCACTCCCCCAAGCTTGGCAGTTGCCAAGGGGAGTGTCCATACCCATGTATTTAGCTTTATATCTTCGGAGGTAGTGATGATGGATTTGTTGAATTCTTCTTCTCTAGCTTGTGTTTGAGGTTAAAATTTTCCTCCCTCGGATTCTCATTCTCGAGCTCGAGTTTCATTATCTATTTGCATAATGCCGCCTTGCTGTCCTGCGAAAAACATGGTGGGATAGATTGGACCTTAGGGAGGCTGGACTTCTTGAACTCCACATGCATATCACCAGGTTGAGGTAGTGGATCATCCTCTTCATCGGAGCTTGTCTCCTCCTTCCCTTTTGGATCATAGTCTTCTCCTTCCTCCGTTGTCCAACCATAATGTTCCACATCCCCATAGGATTTTGGGTTTGTGATGTAATCATCCATGTAACTTTCTCCCTCCGAATCATGTGACGACATCTTGCTCCAAATCTGCTGCAGAAACAACTCAAACGAAAACAGAGGGTTTGTCGTGGTACCGTAGTCAAAACCTTCAGGAGATTATATAATGAATTTTTACCGACCAAAAGAAGTATCATGCAAGAAAACGGAGTCCGGAAGGCACACGAGGCAGCCACAAGGTCAGGGGGTGCGCCCAGGGGGGTAGTGCACGCCCTCCACCCTTGTGGTGGCCTCGTGTCTCTCTCGGACTACTTTTAGTTTTCCTAATTTTTAAAATATTCCAAGACGGAGAAAATTTGCTAGTGGAAACGGCTTGGAGTCAGTTTACTTACCGTACCACATACCTATGACTATAAGATTACAAATTACCACTGTATTTGGTGTGTTCGGGACACAAGAGACTTTTTATTATTTGGTTGCAGGGTTGTTTAAGAGAGGCCATCTTCATCCTACGTCTCCCACGGATTGATAAACCTTAGGTCATCCACTTAAGGGAAAATTGTTACTGTCCTACCAAACTCTGCGCTTGGAGGCCCAACACATGTCTACAAGAATAAAGTTGTGTAGTAGACATCAAGCTCTTTTCTGGCGACGTTGTCGGGGAGGTGAGTGCATGAAGGTATCTTTAGATCTTGCAATTGAATCTTTTAGTTTCTTGTTTTATCACTATTTGGTTTATAAAAAGAAAACTAAAAAAATGGAATTGAGGTTGCATCATATTATTCATCTTTATAATGTCTTTCGTGAAAATGATGGAAAGGAAAATTGTGCTCAATTGATAGAAAAAGAATTCAATAGAATGTTTGGTATAAATGATGAGCATGGTTGCAATGTTGTTAGTATAAATTCTTTGAATATCCATGATGCTAATGATAAGCAAAGTCATAAGCTTGGGGATGCTATGTTTGATGAAGATGATATTTTTAGTCCCCCAAGATTTGATCTGCACCGAGAGCTCTTACTCGGAGTCCTTTGAGGCTGAGGTGGAAGTGGAGTCTCAAGACGAGGAGGGGCTGTCTCGAGACTTGGACGTGGAGTCTCGAGACGAGGAGACGGTGATTGGAGAGCAGGAGTCGGGGCCATCGGGCGCCTCGGCGAAGAAGCCAAGGCTTCATGGGGAAACGGATGTCCCTAAGGCTGGGCATAGTGGAGAGTAACTTAAACTAGTAACATGCATATGTTACTAGTCTATGTTACTACCTTCATAGTGGGGAGTGTCATATGTGTGGTAACATAGATGTGTTCATTTATTACTTTGTAGACTCATTTTGCATTGGGAAGCGCTATGTGATGGTAACATATTATGTTACTCTATTTGCCTCTCTCCTCATTAACTACTTGCCACCTCATCATTCCTGCTTATGTGACATCTATGTTACTACCTATATTACTCCCACTATGACCAGCCTAATGCGGAACCTGCCGAGGTGGATCCGCCCATCATTACGCCTAACGGCATTGAGTAAGTGTCCATACTAATTTTGACCATGTAATTTCATTTTGTTCATAACAATTTCTCATGTACTAATGTTTGATTCTTGTGCAGCAATTGGGATCATCCTGCGGGGTGCCGAGTCCCTAACTGCCTGCTTGGAGCTATTATCAGGAAGTTTTGGCCCGGCTTCTACACTCCCCTCCCAAATGGCGAGAGGAAGCTAGCCACCCATTGGACACAGTACGAGCTCGCCGATTGTCCGCCCTACGGGAAAGCTTCTGACGCCGTGATCGCCAAGTTTTGGGTAAGGCAAACTTTTCGAGTTTTGCTCATAGTTGATGACCCCGCCATGCTAACTCATGACTCTCACACTTTTTTTATGCATGATTGAAGATATTCTATAGGGTGCTTCCGGAGTTGCAGGAGACAGCGGACAGGACTTTGCGGAAGGCTTGTGTGAAGTTGACACGGCAGCAGTTCTACAATCAGTCTCATACCGCCAGGAGTCAATTCATTTCCGAGCACTTGGGCAAGCCGTTGCCGAAGCATGAGAATGTCAAGTCACGCTCAGAGATGACCGAGGAACAGTACGACGAGGTAAGTAAATTGTCAATGAGATTCTATGTTGCTGCTAAGTTGCAATTGCATCATCTGTTCTTCACACGAGTATTAATTTTGGGACTGTCTATTGTTCATCCGGATGAAAATCAATTGGCCTTCATCCATATTTTTCATCAACTACAGGATGACAATTGTCCACCGTCCCTTGTCCTCTGTTTGTCCTTTAAAGTAGACTAACGGTTCCACACATGCATTTTTCCAACCTCGAGCGAACAGATAGATAGTCCCTTGTCCTCTGTTTGTCCTTTTAAGTAGACTAACGGGTCCACACATGCACTTTTCCAACCTACAAAAAATACATTGACAAGAAGAGGTAAAATTACAATGATATTACCATCAAGAAAACTGAGTGTAAAACCCACTAAAATACACACTAATTTCTACCATGCCCACTAAGACTTATAGTGTAAGATTGTAATTGAAAAGACACCGTAAAATCCACTAAAATGACATTGTAAATCCACTAAAAAGACTGGCAATGAAAACAAATTGGCTTTCAGTCATATTTTTCCGCCAGTTAGAGGATGACATGTGTCCCTGTCCCGCTTCCCCTTCTGTTCCTTTTTGTCCAGCTTTTAAATGGACCCGCATCATGATGTTAACGGGTCCACACCCCAACTCTTTTCAACCCACATAGGCAAAGTAGCGAGAAAGGAGAAAAAGAACCCAACGTTATAAGGCAAAACCTTCCCATCTCCAATCTAAAACTAACCACACACAATTAAAATGAAAATGACAAAAAACACTAAAATTACACTATAAATCAAGTAAAATTACACTAAGATTCACACTATAAAATACCACTGTAAATCTACTAAAAACACCGTAAATCCAATTTGAATCCATTGTAAAATCTACTAAAATAAGCATTTCAGTTTAAATCCACTAAGAAAAACACTGAAAATCCGTAGGAATTATAGTGTAAATCCAGTAGGAATATATGATCTTTTTATTTCTTCATCATACTCTTTATATGTGAAGTCATTACTCTCCATAAGATCAATATATGATCTTTTTATTTCTTCTTATTCTTTCTTTTATTTAATTCCCCTGAGATCATAGCAAGAAAGGAAAGCCCTTCACTCAAAACTACTCTTTATTATATAACTCACGGACTAGATTACATAGAGAGAACATAAAGCAAAACTCAAGGCTAGATCATACTATATAAAAACTTTACTCTACTAGATCAAGATATAACCAAAAGGATCGAACTAAGAAAAACGATAAAGATAGATGTGATGGTGATACGATACCGGGGCACTCCCCGAAGCTTGGCAGTTGCCAAGGGGAGTGCCCATACCCATGTATTTAGCTTTATATCTTCGGAGGTAGTGATGATGGATTTGTTGAATTCTTCTTCTCTAGCTTGCGTTTGAGGTTAAAATTTTCCTCCCTCGGATTCTCATTCTCGAGCTCGAGTTTCATTATCTATTTGCATAATGCCGCCTTGCTATCCTGCGAAAAACATGGTGGGATAGATTGGACCTTAGGGAGGCTGGACTTCTTGAACTCCACATGCATATCACCAGGTTGAGGTAGTGGATCGTCCTCTTCATCGGAGCTTGTCTCCTCCTTCCCTTTTGGATCATAGTCTTCTCCTTCCTCCGTTGTCCAACCATAATGTTCCACATCCCCATAGGATTTTGGGTTTGTGATGTAATCATCCATGTAACTTTCTCCCTCCGAATCATGTGACGACATCTTGCTCCAAATCTGCTGCAGAAACAACTCAAACGAAAACAGAGGGTTTGTCGTGGTACCGTAGTCAAAACCTTCAGGAGATTATATAATGAATTTTTACCGACCAAAAGAAGTATCATGCAAGAAAACAGAGTCCGGAAGGCACACGAGGCAGCCACAAGGTCGGGGGGTGCGCCCAGGGGGGTAGTGCACGCCCTCCACCCTTGTGGTGGCCTCATGTCTCTCTCGGACTACTTTTAGTTTTCCTAATTTTTAAAATATTCCAAGACGGAGAAAATTTGCTAGTGGAAATAGCTTGGAGTCGGTTTACTTACCGTACCACATACCTATGACTATAAGATTACAAATTACCACTGTATTTGGTGTGTTCGGGACACAAGAGACTTTTTATTATTTGGTTGCAGGGTTGTTTAAGAGAGGCCATCTTCATCCTACGCCTCCCACGGATTGATAAACCTTAGGTCATCCACTTAAGGGAGAATTGCTACTGTCCTACAAAACTCTGCGCTTGGAGGCCCAACAAGTGTCTACAAGAATAAAGTTGCGTAGTAGACACCAAGCTCTTTTCTGGCGACGTTGTCGGGGAGGTAGGTGCATGAAGGTATCTTTAGATCTTGCAATTGAATCTTTTAGTTTCTTGTTTTATCACTATTTGGTTTATAAAAAGAAAACTACAAAAAAATGGAATTGAGGTTGCATCATATTATTCATCTTCATAATGTCTTTCGTGAAAATGATGGAAAGGAAAATTGTGCTCAATTGATAGAAAAAGAATTCAATAGAATGTTTGGTATAAATGATGAGCATGGTTGCAATGTTGTTAGTATGAATTCTTTGAATATCCATGATGCTAATGATAAGCAAAGTCATAAGCTTGGGGATGCTATGTTTGATGAAGATGATATTTTTAGTCCCCCAAGATTTGATGTGCACCGAGAGCGCTTACTCAGAGTCCTTTGAGGCTGAGGTGGAAGTGGAGTCTCGAGACGAGGAGGCGCTATCTCGAGACTTGGACGTGGAGTCTCGAGACGAGGAGACGGTGATTGGAGAGCAGGAGTCGGGGCCATCGGGCGCCTCGGCGAAGAAGCCAAGGCTTCGTGGGGAAACGGATGTCCCTAAGGCTGGTCATAGTGGAGAGTAACTTAAACTAGTAACATGCATATGTTACTAGTCTATGTTACTACCTTCATAGTGGGGAGTGTCATATGTGTGGTAACATAGATGTGTTCATTTATTACTTTGTAGACTCATTTTGCATTGGGAAGCGCTATGTGATGGTAACATATTATGTTACTCTATTTGCCTCTCTCCTCATTAACTACTTGCCACCTCATCATTCCTGCTTATGTGACATCTATGTTACTACCTATATTACTCCCACTATGACCAGCCTAATGCGGAACCTGCCGAGGTGGATCCGCCCATCATTACGCCTAACGGCATTGAGTAAGTGTCCATACTAATTTTGACCATGTAATTTCATTTTGTTCATAACAATTTCTCATGTACTAATGTTTGATTCTTGTGCAGCAATTGGGATCATCCTGCGGGGTGCCGAGTCCCTAACTGCCTGCTTGGAGCTATTATCAGGAAGTTTTGGCCCGGCTTCTACACTCCCCTCCCAAATGGCGAGAGGAAGCTAGCCACCCATTGGACACAGTACGAGCTCGCCGATTGTCCGCCCTACGGGAAAGCTTCTGACGCCGTGATCGCCAAGTTTTGGGTAAGGCAAACTTTTCGAGTTTTGCTCATAGTTGATGACCCCGCCATGCTAACTCATGACTCTCACACTTTTTTATGCATGATTGAAGATATTCTATAGGGTGCTTCCGGAGTTGCAGGAGACAGCGGACAGGACTTTGCGGAAGGCTTGTGTGAAGTTGACACGGCAGCAGTTCTACAATCAGTCTCATACCGCCAGGAGTCAATTCATTTCCGAGCACTTGGGCAAGCCATTGCCGAAGCATGAGAATGTCAAGTCACGCTCAGAGATGACCGAGGAACAGTACGACGAGGTAAGTAAATTGTCAATGAGATTCTATGTTGCTGCTAAGTTGCAATTGCATCATCTGTTCTTCACACGAGTATTAATTTTGGGACTGTCTATTGTTCATCCGGATGAAAATCAATTGGCCTTCATCCATATTTTTCATCAACTACAGGATGACAATTGTCCACCGTCCCTTGTCCTCTGTTTGTCCTTTAAAGTAGACTAACGGTTCCACACATGCATTTTTCCAACCTCGAGCGAACAGATAGATAGTCCCTTGTCCTCTGTTTGTCCTTTTAAGTAGACTAACGGGTCCACACATGCACTTTTCCAACCTACAAAAAATACATTGACAAGAAGAGGTAAAATTACAATGATATTACCATCAAGAAAACTGAGTGTAAAACCCACTAAAATACACACTAATTTCTACCATGCCCACTAAGACTTATAGTGTAAGATTGTAATTGAAAAGACACCGTAAAATCCACTAAAATGACATTGTAAATCCACTAAAAAGACTGGCAATGAAAACAAATTGGCTTTCAGTCATATTTTTTCCGCCAGTTAGAGGATGACATGTGTCCCTGTCCCGCTTCCCCTTCTGTTCCTTTTTGTCCAGCTTTTAAATGGACCCGCATCATGATGTTAACGGGTCCACACCCCAACTCTTTTCAACCCACATAGGCAAAGTAGCGAGAAAGGAGAAAAAGAACCCAACGTTATAAGGCAAAACCTTCCCATCTCCAATCTAAAACTAACCACACACAATTAAAATGAAAATGACAAAAAACACTAAAATTACACTATAAATCAAGTAAAATTACACTAAGATTCACACTATAAAATACCACTGTAAATCTACTAAAAACACCGTAAATCCAATTTGAATCCATTGTATAATCTACTAAAATAAGCATTTCAGTTTAAATCCACTAAGAAAAACACTGAAAATCCGTAGGAATTATAGTGTAAATCCAGTAGGAATATATGATCTTTTTATTTCTTCATCATACTCTTTATATGTGAAGTCATTACTCTCCATAAGATCAATATATGATCTTTTTATTTCTTCTTATTCTTTCTTTTATTTAATTCCCCTGAGATCATAGCAAGAAAGGAAAGCCCTTCACTCAAAACTACTATTTATTATATAACTCACGGACTAGATTACATAGAGAGAACATAAAGCAAAACTCAAGGCTAGATCATACTATATAAAAACTTTACTCTACTAGATCAAGATATAACCAAAAGGATCGAACTAAGAAAAACGATAAAGATAGATGTGATGGTGATACGATACCGGGGCACTCCCCGAAGCTTGGCAGTTGCCAAGGGGAGTGCCCATACCCATGTATTTAGCTTTATATCTTCGGAGGTAGTGATGATGGATTTGTTGAATTCTTCTTCTCTAGCTTGCGTTTGAGGTTAAAATTTTCCTCCCTCGGATTCTCATTCTCGAGCTCGAGTTTCATTATCTATTTGCATAATGCCGCCTTGCTATCCTGCGAAAAACATGGTGGGATAGATTGGACCTTAGGGAGGCTGGACTTCTTGAACTCCACATGCATATCACCAGGTTGAGGTAGTGGATCGTCCTCTTCATCGGAGCTTGTCTCCTCCTTCCCTTTTGGATCATAGTCCTCTCCTTCCTCCGTTGTCCAACCATAATGTTCCACATCCCCATAGGATTTTGGGTTTGTGATGTAATCATCCATGTAACTTTCTCCCTCCGAATCATGTGATGACATCTTGCTCCAAATCTGCTGCAGAAACAACTCAAACGAAAACAGAGGGTTTGTCGTGGTACCGTAGTCAAAACCTTCAGGAGATTATATAATGAATTTTTACCGACCAAAAGAAGTATCATGCAAGAAAACAGAGTCCGGAAGGCACACGAGGCAGCCACAAGGTCGGGGGGTGCGCCCAGGGGGGTAGTGCACGCCCTCCACCCTTGTGGTGGCCTCATGTCTCTCTCGGACTACTTTTAGTTTTCCTAATTTTTAAAATATTCCAAGACGGAGAAAATTTGCTAGTGGAAACAGCTTGGAGTCGGTTTACTTACCGTACCACATACCTATGACTATAAGATTACAAATTACCACTGTATTTGGTGTGTTCGGGACACAAGAGACTTTTTATTATTTGGTTGCAGGGTTGTTTAAGAGAGGCCATCTTCATCCTACGCCTCCCACGGATTGATAAACCTTAGGTCATCCACTTAAGGGAGAATTGCTACTGTCCTACAAAACTCTGCGCTTGGAGGCCCAACAAGTGTCTACAAGAATAAAGTTGCGTAGTAGACACCAAGCTCTTTTCTGGCGACGTTGTCGGGGAGGTAGGTGCATGAAGGTATCTTTAGATCTTGCAATTGAATCTTTTAGTTTCTTGTTTTATCACTATTTGGTTTATAAAAAGAAAACTACAAAAAAAATGGAATTGAGGTTGCATCATATTATTCATCTTCATAATGTCTTTCGTGAAAATGATGGAAAGGAAAATTGTGCTCAATTGATAGAAAAAGAATTCAATAGAATGTTTGGTATAAATGATGAGCATGGTTGCAATGTTGTTAGTATGAATTCTTTGAATATCCATGATGCTAATGATAAGCAAAGTCATAAGCTTGGGGATGCTATGTTTGATGAAGATGATATTTTTAGTCCCCCGAGATTTGATGTGCACCGAGAGCGCTTACTCAGAGTCCTTTGAGGCTGAGGTGGAAGTGGAGTCTCGAGACGAGGAGGCGCTGTCTCGAGACTTGGACGTGGAGTCTCGAGACGAGGAGACGGTGATTGGAGAGCAGGAGTCGGGGCCATCGGGCGCCTCGGCGAAGAAGCCAAGGCTTCGTGGGGAAACGGATGTCCCTAAGGCTGGTCATAGTGGAGAGTAACTTAAACTAGTAACATGCATATGTTACTAGTCTATGTTACTACCTTCATAGTGGGGAGTGTCATATGTGTGGTAACATAGATGTGTTCATTTATTACTTTGTAGACTCATTTTGCATTGGGAAGCGCTATGTGATGGTAACATATTATGTTACTCTATTTGCCTCTCTCCTCATTAACTACTTGCCACCTCATCATTCCTGCTTATGTGACATCTATGTTACTACCTATATTACTCCCACTATGACCAGCCTAATGCGGAACCTGCCGAGGTGGATCCGCCCATCATTACGCCTAACGGCATTGAGTAAGTGTCCATACTAATTTTGACCATGTAATTTCATTTTGTTCATAACAATTTCTCATGTACTAATGTTTGATTCTTGTGCAGCAATTGGGATCATCCTGCGGGGTGCCGAGTCCCTAACTGCCTGCTTGGAGCTATTATCAGGAAGTTTTGGCCCGGCTTCTACACTCCCCTCCCAAATGGCGAGAGGAAGCTAGCCACCCATTGGACACAGTACGAGCTCGCCGATTGTCCGCCCTACGGGAAAGCTTCTGACGCCGTGATCGCCAAGTTTTGGGTAAGGCAAACTTTTCGAGTTTTGCTCATAGTTGATGACCCCGCCATGCTAACTCATGACTCTCACACTTTTTTTATGCATGATTGAAGATATTCTATAGGGTGCATCCGGAGTTGCAGGAGACAACGAACAGGACTTTGCGGAAGGCTTGTTTGAAGTTGACACGGCAGCAGTTCTACAATCAGTCTCATACCGCCAGGAGTCAATTCATTTCTGAGCACTTGGGCAAGCCGTTGCCGAAGCATGAGAATGTCAAGTCACGCTCAGAGATGACCGAGGAACAGTACGACGAGGTAAGTAAATTGTCAATGAGATTCTATGTTGCTGCTAAGTTGCAATTGCATCATCTGTTCTTCACACGAGTATTGATTTTGGGACTGTCTATTGTTCATCCGGATGAAAATCAATTGGCCTTCATCCATATTTTTCATCAACTACAGGATGACAATTGTCCACCGTCCCTTGTCCTCTGTTTGTCCTTTAAAGTAGACTAACGGTTCCACACATGCATTTTTCCAACCTGGAGCGAACAGATAGATAGTCCCTTGTCCTCTGTTTGTCCTTTTAAGTAGACTAACGGGTCCACACATGCACTTTTCCAACCTACAAAAAATACATTGACAAGAAGAGGTAAAATTACAATGATATTACCATCAAGAAAACTGAGTGTAAAACCCACTAAAATACACACTAATTTCTACCATGCCCACTAAGACTTACAGTGTAAGATTGCAATTGAAAAGGCACCGTAAAATGCACTAAAATGACATTTTAAATCCACTAAAAAGACTGGCAATGAAAAAAAATTGGCTTTCAGTCATATTTTTCCGCCAGTTAGAGGATGACATGTGTCCCTGTCCCGCTTCCCCTTCTGTTCCTTTTTGTCCCGCTTTTAAATGGACCCGCATCAAGATGTTAACGGGTCCACACCCCAACTCTTTTCAACCCACATAGGCAAAGTAGCGAGAACGGAGAAAAAGAACCCAACATTATAAGGCAAAACTTTCCCATCTCCAAGCTAAAACTAACCACACACAATTAAAATGAAAATGACAAAAAACACTAAAATTACACTATAAATCAACTAAAATTACACTAAGATTCACACTATAAAATACCACTGTAAATCTACTAAAAACACCGTAAATCCAATTTGAATCCATTGTAAAATCTACTAAAATAAGCATTTCAGTTTAAATCCACTAAGAAAAACACTGAAAATCCGTAGGAATTATAGTGTAAATCCAGTAGGAATATATGATCTTTTTATTTCTTCATCATACTCTTTATATGTGAAGTCATTACTCTCCATAAGATCAATATATGATCTTTTTATTTCTTCTTATTCTTTCTTTTATTTAATTCCCCCGAGATCATAGCAAGAAAGGAAAGCCCTTCACTCAAAACTACTCTTTGTTATATAACTCACGGACTAGATTACATAGAGAGAACATAAAGCAAAACTCAAGGCTAGATCATACTATATAAAAACTTTACTCTACTAGATCAAGATATAACCAAAAGGATCGAACTAAGAAAAACGATAAAGATAGATGTGATGGTGATACGATACCGGGGCACTCCCCCAAGCTTGGCAGTTGCCAAGGGGAGTGCCCATACCCATGTATTTAGCTTTATATCTTCGGAGGTAGTGATGATGGATTTGTTGAATTCTTCTTCTCTAGCTTGCGTTTGAGGTTAAAATTTTCCTCCCTCGGATTCTCATTCTCGAGCTCGAGTTTCATTATCTATTTGCATAATGCCGCCTTGCTATCCTGCGAAAAACATGGTGGGATAGATTGGACCTTAGGGAGGCTGGACTTCTTGAACTCCACATGCATATCACCAGGTTGAGGTAGTGGATCGTCCTCTTCATCGGAGCTTGTCTCCTCCTTCCCTTTTGGATCATAGTCTTCTCCTTCCTCCGTTGTCCAACCATAATGTTCCACATCCCCATAGGATTTTGGGTTTGTGATGTAATCATCCATGTAACTTTCTCCCTCCGAATCATGTGACGACATCTTGCTCCAAATCTGCTGCAGAAACAACTCAAACGAAAACAGAGGGTTTGTCATGGTACCGTAGTCAAAACCTTCAGGAGATTATATAATGAATTTTTACCGACCAAAAGAAGTATCGTGCAAGAAAACAGAGTCCGGAAGGCACACGAGGCAGCCACAAGGTCGGGGGGTGCGCCCAGGGGGGTAGTGCACGCCCTCCACCCTTGTGGTGGCCTCGTGTCTCTCTCGGACTACTTTTAGTTTTCCTAATTTTTAAAATATTCCAAGACGGAGAAAATTTGCTAGTGGAAACGGCTTGGAGTCGGTTTACTTACCGTACCACATACCTATGACTATAAGATTACAAATTACCACTGTATTTGGTGTGTTCGGGACACAAGAGACTTTTTATTATTTGGTTGCAGGGTTGTTTAAGAGAGGCCATCTTCATCCTACGCCTCCCACGGATTGATAAACCTTAGGTCATCCACTTAAGGGAGAATTGCTACTGTCCTACAAAACTCTGCGCTTGGAGGCCCAACACGTGTCTACAAGAATAAAGTTGCGTAGTAGACATCAAGCTCTTTTCTGGCGACGTTGTCGGGGAGGTAGGTGCATGAAGGTATCTTTAGATCTTGCAATTGAATCTTTTAGTTTCTTGTTTTATCACTATTTGGTTTATAAAAAGAAAACTACAAAAAAATGGAATTGAGGTTGCATCATATTATTCATCTTCATAATGTCTTTCGTGAAAATGATGGAAAGGAAAATTGTGCTCAATTGATAGAAAAAGAATTCAATAGAATGTTTGGTATAAATGATGAGCATGGTTGCAATGTTGTTAGTATGAATTCTTTGAATATCCATGATGCTAATGATAAGCAAAGTCATAAGCTTGGGGATGCTATGTTTGATGAAGATGATATTTTTAGTCCCCCAAGATTTGGTGTGCACCGAGAGCGCTTACTCAGAGTCCTTTGAGGCTGAGGTGGAAGTGGAGTCTCGAGACGAGGAGGGGCTGTCTCGAGACTTGGACGTGGAGTCTCGAGATGAGGAGACGGTGATTGGAGAGCAGGAGTCGGGGCCATCGGGCGCCTCGGCGAAGAAGCCAAGGCTTCGTGGGGAAACGGATGTCCCTAAGGCTGGTCATAGTGGAGAGTAACTTAAATAGTAACATGCATATGTTACTAGTCTATGTTACTACCTTCATAGTGGGGAGTGTCATATGTGTGGTAACATAGATGTGTTCATTTATTACTTTGTAGACTCATTTTGCATTGGGAAGCGCTATGTGATGGTAACATATTATGTTACTCTATTTGCCTCTCTCCTCATTAACTACTTGCCACCTCATCATTCCTGCTTATGTGATATCTATGTTACTACCTATATTACTCCCACTATGACCAGCCTAATGCGGAACCTGCCGAGGTGGATCCGCCCATCATTACGCCTAACGGCATTGAGTAAGTGTCCATACTAATTTTGACCATGTAATTTCATTTTGTTCATAACAATTTCTCATGTACTAATGTTTGATTCTTGTGCAGCAATTGGGATCATCCTGCGGGGTGCCGAGTCCCTAACTGCCTGCTTGGAGCTATTATCAGGAAGTTTTGGCCCGGCTTCTACACTCCCCTCCCAAATGGCGAGAGGAAGCTAGCCACCCATTGGACACAGTACGAGCTCGCCGATTGTCCGCCCTACGGGAAAGCTTCTGACGCCGTGATCGCCAAGTTTTGGGTAAGGCAAACTTTTCGAGTTTTGCTCATAGTTGATGACCCCGCCATGCTAACTCATGACTCTCACACTTTTTTTATGCATGATTGAAGATATTCTATAGGGTACTTCCGGAGTTGCAGGAGACAGCGGACAGGACTTTGCGGAAGGCTTGTCTGAAGTTGACACGGCAGCAGTTCTACAATCAGTCTCATACCGCCAGGAGTCAATTCATTTCCGAGCACTTGGGCAAGCCGTTGCCGAAGCATGAGAATGTCAAGTCACGCTCAGAGATGACCGAGGAACAGTACGACGAGGTAAGTAAATTGTCAATGAGATTCTATGTTGCTGCTAAGTTGCAATTGCATCATCTGTTCTTCACACGAGTATTGATTTTGGGACTGTCTATTGTTCATCCGGATGAAAATCAATTGGCCTTCATCCATATTTTTCATCAACTACAGGATGACAATTGTCCACCGTCCCTTGTCCTCTGTTTGTCCTTTAAAGTAGACTAACGGTTCCACACATGCATTTTTCCAACCTGGAGCGAACAGATAGATAGTCCCTTGTCCTCTGTTTGTCCTTTTAAGTAGACTAACGGGTCCACACATGCACTTTTCCAACCTACAAAAAATACATTGACAAGAAGAGGTAAAATTACAATGATATTACCATCAAGAAAACTGAGTGTAAAACCCACTAAAATACACACTAATTTCTACCATGCCCACTAAGACTTACAGTGTAAGATTGCAATTGAAAAGACACCGTAAAATCCACTAAAATGACATTGTAAATCCACTAAAAAGACTGGCAATGAAAACAAATTGGCTTTCAGTCATATTTTTCCGCCAATTAGAGGATGACATGTGTCCCTGTCCCGCTTCCCCTTCTGTTCCTTTTTGTCCAGCTTTTAAATGGACCCGCATCAAGATGTTAACGGGTCCACACCCCAACTCTTTTCAACCCACATATGCAAAGTAGCGAGAAAGGAGAAAAAGAACCCAACGTTATAAGGCAAAACTTTCCCATCTCCAATCTAAAACTAACCACACACAATTAAAATGAAAATGACAAAAAACACTAAAATTACACTATAAATCAACTAAAATTACACTAAGATTCACACTATAAAATACCACTGTAAATCTACTAAAAACACCGTAAATCCAATTTGAATCCATTGTAAAATCTACTAAAATAAGCATTTCAGTTTAAATCCACTAAGAAAAACACTGAAAATCCGTAGGAATTATAGTGTAAATCCAGTAGGAATATATGATCTTTTTATTTCTTCATCATACTCTTTATATGTGAAGTCATTACTCTCCATAAGATCAATAGATGATCTTTTTATTTCTTCTTATTCTTTCTTTTATTTAATTCCCTCGAGATCATAGCAAGAAAGGAAAGCCCTTCACTCAAAACTACTCTTTATTATATAACTCACGGACTAGATTACATAGAGAGAACATAAAGCAAAACTCAAGGCTAGATCATACTATATAAAAACTTTACTCTACTAGATCAAGATATAACCAAAAGGATCGAACTAAGAAAAACGATAAAGATAGATGTGATGGTGATACGATACCGGGGCACTCCCCCAAGCTTGGCAGTTGCCAAGGGGAGTGCCCATACCCACGTATTTAGCTTTATATCTTCGGAGGTAGTGATGATGGATTTGTTGAATTCTTCTTCTCTAGCTTGCGTTTGAGGTTAAAATTTTACTCCCTCGGATTCTCATTCTCGAGCTCGAGTTTCATTATCTATTTGCATAATGCCGCCTTGCTGTCCTGCGAAAAACATGCTGGGATAGATTGGACCTTAGGGAGGCTGGACTTCTTGAACTCCACATGCATATCACCAGGTTGAGGTAGTGGATCGTCCTCTTCATCGGAGCTTGTCTCCTCCTTCCCTTTTGGATCATAGTCTTCTCCTTCCTCCGTTGTCCAACCATAATGTTCCACATCCCCATAGGATTTTGGGTTTGTTATGTAATCATCCATGTAACTTTCTCCCTCCGAATCATGTGACGACATCTTGCTCCAAATCTGCTGCAGAAACAACTCAAACGAAAACAGAGGGTTTGTCGCTGTACCGTAGTCAAAACCTTCAGGAGATTATATAATGAATTTTTACCGACCAAAAGAAGTATCATGCAAGAAAACAGAGTCTGGAAGGCACACGAGGCAGCCACAAGGTCGGGGGGTGCGCCCAGGGGGGTAGTGCACGCCCTCCACCCTTGTGGTGGCCTCGTGTCTCTCTCGGACTACTTTTAGTTTTCCTAATTTTTAAAATATTCCAAGACGGAGAAAATTTGCCAGTGGAAACGGCTTGGAGTCGGTTTACTTACCGTACCACATACCTATGACTATAAGATTACAAATTACCACTGTATTTGGTGTGTTCGGGACACAAGAGACTTTTTATTATTTGGTTGCAGGGTTGTTTAAGAGAGGCCATCTTCATCCTACGCCTCCCACGGATTGATAAACCTTAGGTCATCCACTTAAGGGAAAATTGTTACTGTCCTACAAAACTCTGCGCTTGGAGGCCCAACACGTGTCTACAAGAATAAAGTTGCGCAGTAGACATCAAGCTCTTTTCTGGCGACGTTGTCGGGGAGGTGAGTGCATGAAGGTATATCTTTAGATCTTGCAATTGAATCTTTTAGTTTCTTGTTTTATCACTATTTGGTTTATAAAAACAAAAGTACAAAAAAATGGAATTGAGGTTGCATCATATTATTCATCTTTATAATGTCTTTCGTGAAAATGATGGAAAGGAAAATTGTGCTCAATTGATAGAAAAAGAATTCAATAGAATGTTTGGTATAAATGATGAGCATGGTTGCAATGTTGTTAGTATGAATTCTTTGAATATCCATGATGCTAATGATAATCAAAGTCATAAGCTTCGGGATGCTATGTTTGATGAAGATGATATTTTTAGTCCCCCAAGATTTGATGTGCACCGAGAGCGCTTACTCAGAGTCCTTTGAGGCTGAGGTGGAAGTGGAGTCTCGAGACGAGGAGGGGCTGTCTCGAGACTTGGACGTGGAGTCTCGAGACAAGGAGACGGTGATTGGAGAGCAGGAGTCGGGGCCATCGGGCGCCTCGGCGAAGAAGCCAAGGCTTCTTGGGGAAACGGATGTCCCTAAGGCTGGTCATAGTGGAGAGTAACTTAAACTAGTAACATGCATATGTTACTAGTCTATGTTACTACCTTCATAGAGGGGAGTGTCATATGTGTGGTAACATAGATGTGTTCATTTATTACTTTGTAGACTCATTTTGCATTGGGAAGCGCTATGTGATGGTAATTTATTATGTTACTCTATTTGCCTCTCTCCTCATTAACTACTTGCCACCTCATCATTCCTGCTTATGTGACATCTATGTTACTACCTATATTACTCCCACTATGACCAGCCTAATGCGGAATCTGCCGAGGTGGATCCGCCCATCATTACGCCTAACGGCATTGAGTAAGTGTCCATACTAATTTTGAACATGTAATTTCATTTTGTTCATAAGAATTTCTCATGTACTAATGTTTGATTCTTGTGCAGCAATTGGGATCATCCTGCGGGGTGCCGAGTCCCTAACTGCCTGCTTGGAGCTATTATCAGGAAGTTTTGGCCCGGCTTCTACACTCCCCACCCAAATGGCGAGAGGAAGCTAGCCACCCATTGGACACACTACGAGCTCGCCGATTGTCCGCCCTACGGGAAAGCTTCTGACGCCGTGATCGCCAAGTTTTGGGTAAGGCAAACTTTTCGAGTTTTGCTCATAGTTAATGACCCCTCCATGCTAACTCATGACTCTCACACTTTTTTTATGCATGATTGAAGATATTCTATAGGGTGCTTCCAGAGTTGCAGGAGACAGCGGACAGGACTTTGCGGAAGGCTTGTCTGAAGTTGACACGGCAGCAGTTCTACAATCAGTCTCATACCGCCAGGAGCCAATTCATTTCCGAGCACTTGGGCAAGCCGTTGCCGAATCATGAGAATGTCAAGTCACCCTCAGAGATGACCGAGGAACAGTACGACGAGGTAAGTAAATTGTCAATGAGATTCTATGTTGCTGCTAAGTTGCAATTGCATCATCTGTTCTTCACATGAGTATTGATTTGGGGACTGTCTATTGTTTATCCGGATGAAAATCAATTTTCATTCATCCATATTTTTCATCTAACTACAGGATGACAATTGTCCACCGTCCCTTGTCCTCTGTTTGTCCTTTAAAGTAGACTAACGGTTCCACACATCCATTTTTCCAACCTGGAGCGAACAGATAGATAGTCCCTTGTCCTCTGTTTGTCCTTTTATGTAGACTAACGGGTCCACACATGCACTTTTCCAACCTATAAAAAATACATTGACAAGAAGAGGTAAAATTACAATGATATTACCATCAAGAAAACTGAGTGTAAAACCCACTAAAATACACACTAATTTCTACCATGCCCACTAAGACTTACAGTGTAAGATTGCAATTGAAAAGACACTGTAAAATCCACTAAAATGACATTGTAAATCCACTAAAAAGACTGGCAATGAAAACAAATTGGCTTTCAGTCATATTTTTCCACCAGTTAGAGGATGACATGTGTCCCTGTCCCGCTTCCCCTTCTGTTCCTTTTTGTCCAGCTTTTAAATGGACCCGCATCAAGATGTCAACGGGTCCACACCCCAACTCTTTTCAACCCACATAGGCAAAGTAGCGAGAAAGGAGAAAAAGAACCCAACGTTATAAGGCAAAACTTTCCCATCTCCAATCTAAAACTAACCACACACAATTAAAATGAAAATGACAAAAAACACTAAAATTACACTATAAATCAACTAAAATTACACTAAGATTCACACTATAAAATACCACTGTAAATCTACTAAAAACACCATAAATCCAATTTGAATCCATTGTAAAATCTACTAAACTAAGCATTTCAGTTTAAATCCACTAAGAAAAACACTGAAAATCCGTAGGAATTATAGTGTAAATCCAGTAGGAATTACACTGTAAATCCACCTAGAATTTCACTGTAATTCTACCTAGATTTACACTGTAAAATCGACCTAGAATTACAGTGTAAATATAGTAGGAATTACAGTGTAAATCCACATAGAATTATATTGTAATTCTACCTAGATTTACACTATAAATTGACCTACATTACAGTGTAAATATAGTAGGAATTACAATGTAAATCCACCTAGAATTTCATTGTAAATGTACCTAGAATTACACTATAAGAATTACACTTTTGAACAAGCCAACAAAAATGAACACTAACCAACAGTAAGAAGTACTAAAATTACTGTGTAAACTACGTTGTAAATTACTGTGTAAACCCACTACAAATTACTATGTAAGACCAATTCACATACAGTGGAGATATATGGGACTAAGAGAAAGGCTTGAATTTGGACACAAGAAAGTGGACAAGGCAATACACATGAAGCAGATGAAAATGTCTTCATCGGGCAATTCTTCATATTTGAGTTTATTGCAGAAGAAAGAAACTGGTGGGATGCTAGTATCATTGAAATGGGACAAGATAAACTCACGCCCAGCATCAGCATCAGACACAATAGGCTCACCATCAACAGGAAGATCTAAGATGTCATGGATGACATAATATTTGGAAATCGGATAAACTTCCTCCTAATCTAAATCTCTAAAGCAAGAACATCAAATTTGGACGCTAACCATTTGACAAACCTAAGAGGCACCTCTGTCCTCACAAATTTGAGAAGGCAATCTGCCCTGTAACTCTGTAGAACACTTACTTGGCTAGGAGACAAGCCACCAATAATAGTGGAGAGCAACTTGCCAGAGTATCTAGTGAATGTATTTTCTACAGGAAAATCAGAAGACCTCTTGCACTTCTACAACACAACAAAGAAACACAAACAAAAGAAAGAATCAAGATAAATTACACTAAAATAAACAAAAGAAAAATACATCTAGCAACAACAACTAGAACTAGACGGAACTAGGTTCTTGTGCATCAATAGCCATTCCACAAAAAAATAGATATGATGAAGATTACAAAAGGAGTTATCTAAAACTTATATCCATATCTATCATAGAGAAGTTGCATGCAAAAAGAAAAAGAAATATAAACAACAAAAATTAAAATATCACATTGCGAGCTCCAGCATTTGTAATATTCCGTTTTAAGCAATTCACTTTCTGCAAAAACATAAAAAGAGGAATTATCCATTAACTAAAAACATGCATTAACTGATACAAAAAAGCATTAACAGAAGAAACTGGTACAAAAGCGTTAAGTACAGCACCACACTTACATGAGACAGAACTCATACAAAGCTTTCTCCAAATCAGGATCATCCATTTGACCTTTGTGCAGTTAACAAATGAATCAAATGAATGAACTAAAAACCCGGAACAAATAAGCTACCAAGCAAGAAATAAAAGAAATAAAAAATCAAATTAGAAATATAACCTCCGAAGCTTGGAAAGGATCATCCTCGGCAAAATCATTGGGGACAAAAGGATCCCCATCTGAATCATCGCAATCTTCAACGCAAGCAGCATAAGTACCCTTACTAAAAGCCTTCATGAGTCTCCCCATACTTTAATCTATAACCTAAATATGTACAAACACAAAGAAAATGACAAAAATCCTGGGATGAAATGGCAGAAGGGATAAAACATAACAAAAATATAAAGAAGAAATGCATTGATAGCATTTACAGTCTACATCTCTTTTATTTCACTACATAACCCACTGAGAATCGCAGTGAAGAAATCCCCTGCGAATTACAGTGGAAACCAACTAAGAAAAATACACTGTATTCACCGACTAAGAAAAATACACTGGAATTCCGATGAAGATTACAGGTGTAAATCCAAATATAATTACAGTCTAAATCCTCTAAGAAAATACACTGGAATCAGATGCATCACAAGAACTTACAAACTAGCGATGCATCACAAGAACAATCACAATTCCTCTGCTATCAATAACAGTGTAAATTACACTGAATTTACACTATAAAATCAGCTATCAATTACACTGTAAATTAACTGACAAATACACTGTAAATCCAAAACGTAATTCCACTATAAAAATTAAAGTGAATTACACTGTAATTCCACTAGCGTATACAGTGCAAATCCATGGCAATTACACTGTAAATCGGCTATCAAATTACATTGTACATCACTCACAAATACACTGTAATTCCACTAACAAACAGTGCAACCCCACTGACAAAAAATACACTACAATTAGGACATATACACTGTTATTCCACTAGCAAATACAGTGCAGATCCACTGACAAAATACACTGAAATTACATTGTAAAATAATCGGGGATTACACTACAAATTGCTTTGGATTTACACTACAAATATTCTACCTATGCACTAGAAAATTACACTGGAAATCCACTACAAATTACAATGAAAATCCAGTATAAATTACACTAAAAATCACTCTAAAAAACAATGGGGATTGCACTGTAAATCACTGTAAATCCAAAATAGGAATTACAGAGTAAACCACATACTCACTAAAAGATACTAGTGAAGAGAAATGGTCTAGGGATTAAAGGCCCAGGAACAGAATACATCCGTTAGAATTGACTTAATACATCAGACTACTACGTACAACTAAGCAAGTAGCCAGCATCACATGAACAACTCGAATGCCAACAACCAATCAATTACAGATCAGCAGATCAAACTGACGCACATCCCAGCTACCGCAGCTACCGTGCTTAGCAGATCAATCAAACACATCCCAGAAACGGCGCAACCTAAACAAATCTACACGGAAAAAAGCTGCAGGGGATGGATACAATCATCAGACCTGACAGACAAAACCAACTCCCAACCTAACAGATCACAGGAACAACAAAAAGGGAGGGGGGGTGATCCGACGAACAAAATCGCCAGCGGCGGAAATGGGGACGGGTCGGTGCGGGGCCGAGAGATGCCGCAGATCCCGACGGCAGGAACAGAAGGGAGACGGAGGAAGCGAGGCAACACGACGGAGAGCGCAGACGAGCCACCACCAAGACACTGGATCGAGCGGCGAGGCGGAGCTCCAAATCGCCATGGCTATCTCTCTCTTGCTCGACTCTGTTCGGGGTTGCGTGTTTGAAATGACAAAGGGTCTGGGAGGAAGAGGGTGACACAGACACGCGGGTGTTGCGATGGAAAAAATAACGTGTCAGCCACACGGGCCCGATAAGAGAAACGAGACAAATAACGGGTCAAACACACGAATCTCAGCGCACAAATCACACGGCACAGAAAACGGATAAAAGCGAATTGTTTTTATCCCGATGTAAATTAGCGGATCCGTTGATTTTTCAGGTTAGGCCCACGTGGGCCTATGGCAAGGAAGAGGCATGGAAGGCGTTGACTGCGAGGTGGCGTGGGAAGACCCCGAGTTCAACGCCGTGAGCGAGCGAAACAAGGCGAACCGTGGCAACGGGGGGACACATCGTGCGGGAAACCTCAGCACTGATCCCTACCAGGCCAAGCTGGTATACATATACTCCCTCCGTTTCAAATTAATCGTCGTGGTTTTAGTTAAAATTTGAATTAAAACCACGACGAGTAATTTGGAACGGAGGGAGTACATGGAACAACCTGCATTTATTTCCCCTCAGGTTCCTACTTGATACGCATAACATTTCTTTGGCGATGCAGGAGGCAAAGCTAGGGAGGCCTTGTTCCAAATTTGAGACATGGGATTCGATGAGGATGAAGAAGCCCGATCTGTCCCAGCCTCAGCCTCAGCTTCCCGAGTACTACGGCACTGCCCAGGAGGACGGTGCTGAGTACCTCAAGGCGTTGGTCGGGTTTAATCCGGAGGTGGATGACCCTAGAGGTGCAGATCCCGACGAGAGAGCGTTGGTCGTGTCGGGGCGAGGCTTGCAGCACGGCCGTCTGCGTGTTCTTGATAGGGTGACCCCG
This sequence comes from Triticum aestivum, assembly GCF_018294505.1. NCBI lineage: Eukaryota > Viridiplantae > Streptophyta > Magnoliopsida > Poales > Poaceae > Triticum > Triticum aestivum. Next base: position 726,116,440 of record NC_057810.1, read on the forward strand.
CGTAGTCCTACTTTGAGCCTCACGCGGGTCAAGGCTACCCTCACCGTCGACGACCCCGCTATCCCGCCTCCTTGACGGCCTTCCCAGCCTAGCTACGATGTAAGTTTTCCTCATTTCCATCCTCTTTCCGACAATACTTGCTGAGTTGCTAAGTTGACGAGATGGTTCTGATAGAACCTATAGATTGACTAGGCTAGATGAGTCCGGTAGTGTAGAGAGACGGGGCTGTGGAGATTACCTGCTCCCTGTCCAGAGGAGCTCGAGCCACCTTCCATGTGGTTGCGGTGGCGATGGTGATGCCTGAAGCGATCTGTTCCACGATCTATGTTAACTGGCCCGGCTGTCTGTCCAGTGGGCTGCTGCTCCACGGGCCAAAACGGGCGCCTGTGGTGCATTGGGCCTTGAGCGAGCTGGCAGCCCATTCCGAAGGAGGGAGAGCGACCGCGTCGGCTTTACTCGCGAGACCAACCCAAAAAACTAGCGAACGGGAGCGCATCTATCCGGAATCAAGCCGCAGAGAGGAGCGGCCGGTTCCATCCATCGAAGACAGCCGGGTTGCGTCCGTCCACCTGAGGTCATGGATGGGATCGATCCCAGCGACCGGAGGAGCGGGATCAAGGGGAAGACGAGTCCATCCGGTCGATCTCAGCGATCGGCGGAGCAGGATCCGGGTCGAGCCAATCCAATCCAGAGGTGTGAGTTGCGGGCGAGGGAGAGACACCTGGTGTACTGTACTGGTAACTTGTCTCCTCTCCTTCAATCTCGCAATCATGGCATTGTTCTGCTGGAAACTGCTACGCTCCCCTTCAAGCTCACGATTATGGCCTATAATCATTCATTCATTCAGGCCTATTACCATTCCTTCATTTGCTTGATGGCTGGTAAAGTCGCAAACCTCGCAGGTACTATATAATGCTTCCCTCTCTGGCTGTCTATGCACATCTTACTCCAGCAAGAACATCTTCTTCGGCGACAATGTCCTCGTGTCGTCTCAGAAAAAAGATACTCATATCCTCTCCCAACTAAAATATGTGCAGGTGCTATGCGTTGGCAATTGATTTGAGCATATTCTGCAGCTTCCTATTGTCCATTCTTGTGCTCAGTCGTTCATCATCTGAAATGACTTGTGGACAGGTAATTACTCCTTCCAGCTTTTGCTATCATAAACTGCATCCTGAATCAGTCAACTTTCACTCGGTCTTGACCTGTGTTAGTTTACATTGAAGCATACGATTGAGAGTTGCTCACAAGTTAGCTCTAGGCACTTATGCTTGGTCGCTGGTTCTGTTCTTTATGTCAAAAAGATTGTGACAATTCTTTCTTAATGCAGCAAATTCTTTCTTTAGCCTAAAAAAAGAACGATTGAAGTATAGCATGTCAGCATTAGAAGTATAAGGGTCTTGGTTGCTCTTGTTAACAAAGTTACATCGTATGGCTTTATTGCTGATCTGTATGCCTACATTCGCCATCCCCCAAGTCTGTTAGTTGGAGATATTTCTTTGGCAGAGCTACCATTGATGTTGGTCATCTATACATTGCTATTGAATAATTTATGGGTTATTTGTTGACATATATTTTTGCTCTGTTTTAGGTTGATGCTATGCTTCAGGAATTGGAAAAGGAGATTGATGATGTGGATGCACAAGTCAGAAACCGCTGGCAACTGCTTGATAGGTATGTCAATTGCATGTGTATCAAAGTCGTTTCATATTGCATGCCAGTCAGCTAGTGCATTTGCTGCTGGGGAATTTCCTCTAGGAGTTGGACCTTCAATAGGGTTTGTTTAGGTAGGGAGGGCTAAGACCAATCCGATCAAACCGAAGTGATTGTTTCGGTAGTACTGAGTTTCCTGTCGATCTGTAGGAATTGAGCCGTATCAGTGATCACTGTGTGCCACCCACCCCTAAGTGGTTGTTTAGTTGTTCATCGCCATTATTCGATATCTGTTCTTGTGATTTATATGCTGCTCTGCTGCAGATACGTCGTCTCTTATCGCCCCTACACTGAACCCACCCCTAAGTGGTTGTTTAGTTGTTCATCGCCATTCTTCGATATCTGTTCTTGTGATTTATATGCTGCTCTGCTGCAGATACGTCAACACTTATCGCCCCTACACTGAACCCACCCCTAAGTGGTTGTTTAGTTGTTCATCGCCATTCTTCGATATATGTTCTTGTGATTTATATGGTGCTCTGCTGCAGATACGTCGACACTTATCGCCCCTACATTGATCCAGGAATTTACCTTTTCTCAGAAAAATGCTGATTTGGTAATATACAGCTAATTACTTTAAAGCAATAGCTAACAGAGGCAGATGTAGAATAATGGATGCTACTTCTCTCAGTAACTACCCTGTTACCGTGACTGATAACAGAGACAAGTAGAAAACTGTCTCTACTCCCCGCTGACGCTAATAGGTGGTTGTCCCTGAGGGTGCGAGAGGGGTGCAGCAGGAGAGGGCCTGCACGGGGAAGGTTAACTTGCCCTTATATTATGGGACTTAGGCTGTGCATAAGTAAACCATTTGTCATGCAATCTTTCTTGCTTGAAATGTAAACCATGTACTCCCTCCGTTCCAAAATACTTGTCATGGTTTTGGTTCAAAGTTTAACTAAAACCATGACAAGTATTCTGGAACGGAGGGAGTACCTGGGTTGATGGGCTACATAAGTACTCCGTAGCAGAAACCTCTTATATTATGGGGCAGGAAGGGAGTATGACAAGTCTGCTTGTCTGCTTGTTTGTTTGCTATTATGAATCACATCCTTGATTATACATCCAAAACTGATCATAGATCCAGAACAGAAGTGCAACTATTGATTGTGTACCTGCAACTTGTGTGAACTGATTGAGGAGGTTTCAGGGATTCATGATAAACTTGTGTCTTGTGTTGTCAACAGGCTGCCAATGTATTGGATAGGCCTAGATGAAGGAGCAATCATCAAGCCACCCGCTCATCAGGTGGTGGAATGCCTGCTTGGTGGCTTCCCATTCATTCGCAGGAATCATCATGTTCAACTTGGTACTGAGTTGATCCTGCAAGCCAATGAAGATTCAGACGATGTGGTTGCTCTGGAGGCTTGTGACTCTGGTTTGTGTTCTGTTAACATGGTAAATTCAACATGTCAAGTTCTAATTTTACATCCGATTGGTTCTCATTTCTGGATATCTTCACATTTTATCCGTCTGACATCCTTCAAATTCAGTATAAGGGTCTTAGTTATTTTTGGTAGTACCAACAAATACTGTTAAGAACACCACAATGGTTAGTTTAGCAAGCATGTTGTAACCTGTAAATTATGGCTATGCTTGGTTCAATGCTATAATTGAATCTATTTTCTTGCTGAAGATTCAGGGCAGTGGCCTATGTATATCAGTTATCAATTGGCTTGATTTAGGCTGCTGATAGTCAGTGTCTCAGTGGACACAAATAACTCAAAAGCTATACCTTTATCTGTGCTGGCAATCAAATGTATATAATCGCAACCGTGAGACCAGTTATTACCGTAGCCAGCAGGTCTCTCTAGTAAGCAGTGACTGGAAGTTGTCATAATCCATCCCATGGATTGCTACCCCAACGTGTGTTCCAAGGGGCTTACCTGTTAGAATTGATGCTTGTTTCTACGAAGTGCTGCACTTGTTTCTACTAAGTTTTAACAGTGAATCTGTTGGGTCACCTAAATCATATTCTGTAATTGTGCAGCAAAATCTGGCTCAGGCAGGTGATTTCGGGAAGGAGCAGGAAGCTGCTGTATTGGTGCTATAGCAGAAGAGGGATGCATCACGGGGGCATTTTCAGGGTTAGTTGCAAAGCTCCTCCTAGCAATGGTTGCAGCATTTGTTTTTGGTATGGCGATTTCGATCCTTAACACCCTTTTTCACATATACTAGATGCGGTTGATTGCTTGAGGAAGTTAGCTCCTCCTTGGATGGTGCAGTGCAGTGCAGCAAATTGAAAGTTGATTCATTCATTCTTGGGAGGAATGAGCTTCTGCTAGCAATGCTTGGAGGAATCAGCTTATCAAGGTTGGTTATGACGCTGCCATTGTTTGCTTAAGCATGATTTGCTCCAACCTGCCATTGTGTTGTTGTACTACTAGTACTAGTTGAATTGCATGCTCCTTGACCTGTTTGACTGCTTCAGTGAACATGCATGCATGCTTGTTGCTCCTGCTTGTTTAGATATGCATGTGTGTTGTTTTCTTGTTATATCCTTGCAGTTTCATGTTTGACGATCCATGTTCATTGTCAGAGTGTTGGTTTTGGTCAGGCAAAGCAAACCTGAGAGGAGTGAGATCAACCTGTGACATTAAGACGTTCAAACGTTCCAAAAAATAGTAGTGACACTTTTTACAAAACAATTTTTTATACAACCTAAAAACATGGTTATGTAATATAGAAAAAGTTGAACAATTAAAAAATATATTTTGACAAAAAAAACCACACATTTCAAAAAAATAATGTCCGTGCCATTTTAAAAATGTTAATAGTTAGACGAAAAAGGTCGTAAACGGCGAAAGTTCTTTGTTTTGGGAAGATAATTGTTTGGATGGATGTCACCTTGCTTCTCAGCTCCGAAGTCTATAAACAATACCTTCTAAAAACAAAAAAACTGTTAAATATATATCAACAACCGGTGTGGACTAGAAAATAGTTAGACGGACATTGCATAGTTTCGCTGTGGTTGTGTTCGACAGAACTATGATTCGTCGAACTTTGTTGGTTTGGAATCAGATCGTTTTGAGTCCCTGGAATTAGTGTCCTATTAGCCTGTGCAATGTGTTGTGTAAAATTATCTGAAAAATGTTGTCGAGCAGATTAAAGACCATATAGTCAGAGATCGTAGCACCCACACAAAGTGCTTTTGTGTAATAATAATGTCCTTTTGGCTTACGAATGCCTCCCCGCAACCAAATGAAGAACATACAGAAAGGAAACAATGTCTTTTGCAAATTCAGATAATTTGTGCAAAAGAGAAAACTAAACCTAGATATTAGTGAGTGCTTTCAGATAGATACCTCAGACTTGCTATTTTTAGTGGATATTCGAGGAGATCATGGAAATACATTTGGCTCTGAAAAAAATCTTTGTAAAAATGCACTATTTGGACCCGATTTTGGTCTTCCCGCAACCTTGTCGGATATCTAAATGCCACGAAAGTTTGCATGCATGTTGGATGTTGAATTTTTTCACTTTTCTTTTTTGAATTTACTGTACATCAGTAGCAGATGAACCTGGACTTAGATAGCAATTACTTGGTATAACTTTTCTCTTCTAGGTATGGTTGTGAATTTATGGGTAACGTTTTTTAGTGCGAGACAGAAGACCCCCTCTCCTCAAGCAGTTTCTTAAATGGGCCGTCCAACACGGATGACTATCGGGTTCTTCTCCCTCTTTCCTTTTCCTTTTTTACCTCTTTTATTTACATTTCCAAAATTGGAAAAAATGATATTCAAATTTTAAAGCTAAAACAAATTGCATTAAAAAAATGTTCGGGACATTTAAAAATGTTCACGCTCTCAAACAAACTGTGGAATTTCAAGAAAATGTTTATAAAATGTAAAAACAGAATATTCGGTCAACTTTTATAAAATGTTTGTACCATTCAAAAAAATGTTTGTGACATGTAGAAAATGTTCACATATTCCCAAAAATGACTGTGACATTCCAAGAAAAAGTTTGAACAATTTTAAAATGTTTGCGTAATTTTATAAAAAATATTTCATATCATTTAAAACATGCGCATGACATTAAAAAATGTTCAAACGTTCCAAAAAATAGTAGTGACACCTTTTACAAAACAAATTTTTATACAACCTAAAAACATGGTCATTTAATATAATTTTTTCTTTAAACATTTAAAAAATATATATTTGACTTAAAAAACCCACACATTTCAAAAAAAAAGTTTGTGACATTTAAAAAATGTTAATAGACTGTAAGACAAATGTTTGCATAATATTAAGAATTATTTTTGCATCATTCAAAACAAATGTTCAACATGCATTGGAAAAATGTTATTCAAAGGAAATGTTCCAAACATGTAAATCGAAGAATGTTCCAAAAATTGTCATGTATTTGAAGTTTGAAGAATGTTGAATGTTTCAAAAACAACATACTAAATTTTTTTCAAAGAAAATGTTCCAAAAATGTCATGTATTTGAAGAATGTTGAATGTGTATCGAATTTTTTTACACATGTATACATAAACGTGCAAACAATGTACTTTTACGCGCAAGGATCGTTTTTATACTCTCGCAATTTAGATTTTTAGGTTGTTCATTGTCTTGGCTTTGACGACGGCAATGGCGGCGTTGAATAAAATTTCTCCAGATCCTACTCCGACGAGGCGATCGGTCCTATGGTTGGGGATGGGTTTGGAAATCAGTCTGTTCAAGTAAGGATGGCGTGGCGGCGGCGACATCCTTGTGGTGGACCTGTGTCCTCGGGCTCCGCCTTTGCGACCGTGTTTGCTCCATGGCAGCGCAGAGCTTGGGAGGAAGTCTAGGAGTAGATGCATATTGTGGTCTGCATCGGCGGCATCTGGAAGATTATGAATCGTGTGCTGGATTCGTGGTTCATGGATGGCAGGTGTGGTTTTCTCCCCCGGCGTCTTAGTCGTGTGGGGTTGCCAGTTCTGGAGTTTGATGGCGTGTCCGGGTGTTGCCCCGGTCTGAATCGTTCAACAGTAATGGTTTCGCGTTTGGTGAGCCAACCTGGAGGTCCGCAAAGTTGCATATCGGCGATGGAGCCGCTTTGAGCTCGGGTGTGAAGGTGATCCGCTATTTTTTTGCTTTGGTGGCTGCTATCGTGGTCCCAAAGGCATGTGACAAGCGTTGGTGTCAAGTTCAGAGGTTTCTTCGGTCTTGATTGTAATTTTACTTCTTGGTTGTTGTTGCTTTGTGCAAAGGCTAGCGTTTTGCTGTCCAGTTTTGTCAGGTCAGTTTATACGTGGCATGTGCTATGATCCTAATGATAGAAATGAGACACGTATTACCATGCAAAAAAAGAGATAAAGTAAAATAAGATAAACTGGTAAAGAAATACAGGAAACCAACACATGAACAAAACAAAAACAGAAGAAAATGAAAAAAAAGGAAAAATAAAAAGAAAGAGGCAAAAAAAACCCGAATAAACCAAGGAAAGGAACATACAAAACCAAAAAATCACTTCAAAACAACACAAAAATGAAAAAAAAACACATGCGAAACCAGTCTTGGAAGATTCCTTGGTAATCGCTCCGCGGGGACCCATATTGGGCCGGCCCATCTAGCTCTCACCTACTATGAGATGGAGGCAAAGTATCACTGTAGAGCCGATTAGGAGAAGCGGTGTCTACAGCGGCCTTATGTGGGCTGCTTCCATAGTTGGCCCACTTAAGATAGCTTCTACACACATCTGTTTCCACTACAGCCACAATCTCGATCTTTCTTCTTCGAAAGAGCCAGAGGTTCGTATTAAAGTGCGTTCCCTAACTGGTTCTCTAAGTGGTCTACTTTCCTCACTGTTTTCTTAAATTGATGCCAGAAAATAAACAATTGGAATCATACGAAATGCATGTAAACTAACTGAAAATTCTAAATAAATCTAAACTAGAATGATATCTTCCGAAACAATTCTTCAGAATGACATATGCCACTAAAAAATTGGTCATCACTAAAAGGAAAAGGATTATCACCGGTATTTAAAATTGACATGACTTTGAAGGAATGTCCTCACTATTGGTAGCTGAACCTCACTATTGCTATATGTTGCAATCTCATACAAGAATATTTTACGCAGGGCCTGCAAATCAACCTGTTGGCACCCACAGTTTTGGTGGGGTTTGACTTTTTGTATATGTGATATTATTAATTTCTAAAAAAAATGGCAATGAAAGAAAAACTTACAGTTGAGAACCATAGAACTCCATTCCGCGGTAAGTCTTGAGAATTTTCAGTAGGAAAACACCTATATCATACCTGGGGATGGAACATATATTGACTAGCATCTTAATTTGTAGTGATTTAAATCTATTGAACTAGCTTGAATTCAAATGATAGAAAGGAGGAAAAGAAAAAACCAAAAAACTATTGAAGATAATAGTTAACCTAAAATGGGTTCTAGGTACTGGAATAAATCTGTAGTCGAAGTCCCTAATGTTGAATGCAGTGCAGTTGGGGTAGGTCACGACGAGGAGTGTCTTATAGTTGAAGGCAACACTGCCTATGATAGTTGTGAATTTATCATTTCCAGATCTGACAGGATTCATAATATCGTAAACCCTTCTAGTTTGTAGGTTTGCGGTAATCACATTCTACTGTCTATCATTGAAACAAGGTAAGTGCACGTGAGAAGAAGAAAATTTCTTTTGTCAAAGATATTGTGTTACCCGTCCATGTAATGTAAATATATTGGATGTTGTGTTTTTATCAGGAGGTTTTTCAAATATAACATGAAACATATCATCCATAGAAATTTTAGCATTATCAAGTTGTCCATCTGCATATCCCCTCGGCTACAATCCAAGAATATTGCTGATTAACATTATTGAAAGATTGTTGGATCATATCCAAACGGGAACTTCCCTTTTAAGGTTCTCATCAAAGATGTGATTATTGCCAAGCAAATGTCTTAATAAATAATCACTATTGTAAAGGATCTCATCTATTACCGGTTTCTCATGGTTCATACCATAAAAATCAAATATCACCCTAGGTTCCCGCAGTATGTAATAACACTCATTCATAAGGACAAGGGTAGCTATCTTCTTAGCTCTAGGATCTTTTATAATGGGTAACTCATAAAATAATTTTTGCAAGGAAGGATGAGTACGAATAAATCTTTTCTCAAGTTTAAGAACAAGTGCTGAAATAGCTTCGGCGTAAGTTTTAGTTCTTCCAAGTATAGGAGCATCATCACAAGTCAAAGTTCCAAAGCAATTAAAGAATTCTTGGATGTCACCTTTTCCTATAACATTCCCTTGTCCCAAAAAAAATTCAGCATCCAGATTAGTAGAATGTGCAATTTTAGGAGTTCTACCATCATTTGTTTCTGCCATACCAAAATCAGTCATGATGATAGGTTCAAAGCAATCAAAGAGGCAAAAGGAAAATATTTTTGTATTTTTGTAAAAACTTTTTAGGAGTGGGGGAGATGAAAACAAGAGGCAAATGGCAAATAAAGTAAATTGCAAGGAGATGAGAGTTTATGCGAAGGTACTTGATATATGTTGATGATGTCTCCCTGGCAACAACGCCAGAAATTCTTCCTGATTTCTTATATCTGCGTTGGTATTTCCCTGAAGAGGAAGGGATGATGTAGCACATCAAAGGTAAGTATTTCCCTCAGTTATAAAACCAAGGTTATCAATCCAGTAGGAGAATCAAGCAACACTATTTAAACAACACCTGCACACAAACAACAAATACTTGCAACCCAACACGTAAAGGGGTTGTCAATCCCTCAACGGTATTGAGATAGATTAAAGTGTATGATATTTGATAAATAGATCTAACTAAAACACAAAATAAAATAAATAAAAGAAAATTTCAGCAAGGTATTTTTGGTTTTAATATGATAGGAAATACACACGGGGCCCATAGTTTTCATTAGAGACTTCTCTCGAGAGAATAACATACGGTTGGTAAACAAATTACTGTTGGGCAATTGACAGAAAAGCAAATAATTATGACGATATCTAAGGCAATGATCATGTATATAGGCATCACGTCCAAGATTAGTAGACCGAAACGATTCTACATCTACTACTGTTACTCCACACATTGACCGCTATCTAGCATGATCTAGTGTATTAAGTTCATGGAAAAAACGAAGTAATGCATTGAGAACGATGACATGATGTAGACAAGATAAACTCACGTGTGAATAAACCCCATCTTGTTACCCTTAATAGCAACTATACATGCGTGTCATGTCTCTTTCTGTCATTGAGATTGAGCACCGCAAGATCGAATTCAGCACAAAGCACCTCTTCCCATGGCAAGATAAATCAATCTAGTTGGCCAAACAAAACCAATAAATCGGAGAAGAAATGCGAAGCTATAACAATCATGCATAAAAGAGTTCAAAGAAGACTCAATTAATATTCATGGATAGATCTAATCATGAACTCACAATTCATCGGATCCCAACAAATACACCACAAAAGAATTATATCAAATAGTACTCCAAGAACATCAAGGAGAACATTGTATTGAAGATCAAAAAGAGAGAAGAAATCATCTAGACACTAACTACGAACTCGTAGGTCTGTGGTAAAGTACTCACACATCATTGAAGGGGCAACAAGGATGATGAAGAACCCCCCCCCCCCCCCCCCCCCCGTGACCGTTGCCCCCTCCGGCAGTGCCGGAAAAGGCCACTAGATTGGATCTCGTGGTTTTGGAACTTGCGGTGGTGGAAAAAGTATTTTGTCGACTTCCCTAGGGTTTCTAGGATTTTAGAGTATTTATATAGGCGGAAGTAGGCCGGTTCCAGTGGCCCCCACTACCCATCAGGGCATGCTAGAGGCTCCTGGCGCGCCCTGGTGTGTAGTGGGCCCCACAGGCCTCCTCTTGTGTGCTCTAGAGGCTTACATGGTCTCTTATCAACAGAAAAAATCTCCAAAAACTTTCGTGGCAAGTGGACATCGTTGGGTATTGATATTCTGCGAAGTAAAAAACAAGCAAAAACTAGCAACTCGCACTGGGTACTAGGCTAATAGGTTAGTCCCAAAAATGACATAAAGTTGCTAGTAAATGTATATAAAACATCCAAGATTGATACCTTAATAGCATGGAACAATAGATACATTGGAGACGTATCAGAGTGTATAGATGATAGTGTAATTATAGATATAGTTAAATTTTTACATTGTGTAATCCCTCAGATATGGTTAAATAGGTACCTATATGGTTAAATTTGTACATTGGTGCTTCGAAAACGAATATATTTGGGGTAGTCCCTCACCTATGATTAAATTTCTACTCTAGAATCTCCCATAGATATATTTTCCTAATCCTATAGTACAACCACTATTTCAATATTTTTTAAGCCATATGGTTTAAAGATATCAACCATTTGTTTGTATTAACTATATAATTAACACAAGTATGAAAACAAAATAAAAGATTTTGTTTCAAAGTAGAAGAATTCAGCGCAACGCGTGAGTTTGTTTCAATGTTATATATTACAAATATATAATAAATAAGTAATAAAACTAATAAACTTTGTTTTGTTATTAAGTATGCCAAGCAAATGTGTTAAAAAAGTATGTCAAACAAGTGATGAAAAAGTATACTCCTAAACAAAGTAGTATAGTAAGTATAAAAATTTTGTATAAAAGATATATATATATAAGGATATTATCAGAAATAATATTATATGTTTACATATGTTATAAGTTAGAGATCAAAAAATGTAACATACTCTTATCCATCAACTCGACCCCACAGCCTATATTTTCTCCACTCTTTGGATAAGAGACAGCCGCTGCTGCTTCCGTTGAGATTAAAGGTCGTACTAGGCAGAAAAACGAATATTTTCTTTAAGTTCCTGCACCACACAAATATTAAAACCAGATATACTCTATGGGATCACAAGGGTTGAAGAGAGTAAGTCATTACTAGTATAGTGTTATGTAGCTTTTTTGCGCAATTTCTCTCCATCCACAATTTTTGGCTCAGCTTCCATTAGACGTAGCTGTAGGTCCTCCAAAAGTCTCTTTTGGTTCTCATAATCACTCATTGCCTGCACTGTTGTCAAATTAGATCGCTGTTTTGGACTGTAAAGACCAACATTAATTTTAACTAACAAAATTAAAGTATGTTACTATTTATAGGAAATATTTTCAAGGTCAGGTAAATGTAAGCGGAATCTTGAAAGATGTTTTGCTAGCTATTTTGTTGACAACAAAGAATATGTCTGTACATTACCACTGTTATTTTACTTGCAGTTATAGTGCTATTTTACAGCACATACTCCGTGAAGATTCTGATACTTGCTCCTTTGCTGTTTATGACAGGTTGTCTAATTTTCAAAAAGAGATATACATACTGGTACGCATGACTAATTGTGAAAGTGTAAGACTCCTAAAGATGCAATAGTATTTTGTTGTTCTTATATACTATTAATATATTATATTTCAAAGATACTCTCCATATTTGGTGTGTACTTGACTGTACGATGAAGTTTGATTTTTAATCAACAAAACATCTATAAGATTTTTGAAGAATTTCGTGCCCTTTATTTATGGAATATTATTTTCAGGCCCTGGTATGTGGTCATGTGCTTGTAAGTTGTGAAGGGTTGTGATTCCACCTTGGACTGGTTGATCTATTTTGTTTGCTCCAAGGAATCTGATATGTTCATTTAGCATATGTCCTACTGTACCTTAACAAGGCACGATTTTCCATGATTTCTTTTTGACATGATCTGTTATTGTCGATGAGTTGCCATTAGTGCTAAGATGTGTCTAGAGAACATCCTATTTACATCAATTTATTTCTGTGTTATTGTGTGTGCTGGATCTTCTACTTTTGCTGCCATACTAGATCTAGTAAGTATAATGGTTGTCTGTTCATTTTACACTTTTATTTTCTTTTGCAGCTTTGGAATATACACTATATTATTATCATGAACATGATATTACTATGTGATAATGATCATGAGGAGCATACATATACACTATATTATTATCATGACAAACATTGACTATATATTTTGGAAGAAGATATATATATTTTTTGTTGGGCATAAGTTAGAAGAGAACCTCAATAGCACATCACCACCGCCAACGCCTCCAGATATTTTCTATAGGCATTTTCACTCATTTCTCAAGAAACACACCTTGCCTATCATGCATGTAGTACTCTCTCTCCCTCTGTTCACTTCTATAAGACGTTTTAGACAGCTGAAATTGAACTGTTTTGCATGTTTTCTTAAATGTCTAAACGGTCTTACAAAAGTGAATTGAGGGAGTAGTAACATTGTTTGTCTCAATCTTCAGTGTAAGCTGCACTATCCTTCGGACCATTTATTTCATAAAGCAAACCGAGGAATATATATTAGGTTAATAATCAAGTCTGAAATTTGAGTGAGGATCAAGTCTTTAAATTCATTGCAAACCATGTTTGGTTGAGCTTCACTACCAAAACTAACAAAACAAGAGCGACTAAATCGGTTGAAGCCTGAAAATGCAGAACACATACACAAGAAACAAAGCAAGCTTCTTCAGTGGCTTCCCTATACAAGGAAACTATCACCTTCGATGAACTGAACAAAATCAAAGAAATCAAACTAGAAGACTCGATCAGCCAGCTCGCGGGACAATAGGTTGGACTCAGGATTATCTCAAATAATCAAAATTTGTAAGATACATCCGATAGCTACATGACCAATAATCAAACTTGCATATACAGATATAAAAAGGGGTAGCAACCTTAGTAAGATGCATGAAAATAGCATCAAACGACGTGCTCTAATCAAGAATTGGTATTTTTACAATATAGGTTGGTTACTCACAATTCAACATCACTGGATAGTATATCAATGCAGTTCTGATCTGAATTTAGTTGTAGTGATTCTGGTCTGAACTTAGTTTTATCAAGGCATAAATTAGAGCCCAAAGTTGTATTAACCCCAAATAATAAAAGAGCTCACAAGTTTCTTCTTTATCGGTGCACTAGCTAGTGAATTATAATTGCAGATGACTCCTGGGTAATAATAATTGAGTGCAGTCATGTCATTTTCTACATCTTTTTCTCTCTTGATAGGAACTAGAACTCAATCAAGAACAGTGCCAAATATTACAGAGCGTTGTTGCAAGATCCAGGATATAGCATTAACATCTTGGGGAGAGGAGGGGGTTATCCTTACCGGCGATGTAACAGTGGCTGGGAGCAATCCCAATGTTTCAACAAGATGATAAAGGGAAAGAGGTGATGCTCACGTTTGTGGATCTGGAGCCATCACTCACCAAATATGAACCAGAGAAACATGACGAGGTGGTGGTCGTCGTCGCCGGAGGGGAGATCTGGGGAAGGGAAACGGTGAAAGCTGCGGTCGGTCGCCGTCGCTAGAGGGGCGGAGCTTGGATCCTCAGCACCGGGGGGGAGGGGGTTGGGGGCGTCGCTTCAATCGCTGGCGGAGGAGCTCGGAGGCGGTCAGGGGCGCTGGATCTTGGTCGACGGCGCTGCCGTTCGCTCATCTCGCTTGAGCCGTGGGTTTCCTCCCCGAGCTCTGGGATCGTGGGTTTTCTCCCCGTGGAAAGGACGTGGGTCGGGCAGGGTTACCCGAGAACGATGCGGTCCAAATGACCAAATCGATTTCCCTGGGCCAACTCGGCCCGTGGTTCTCCGGCCCCGGGAAACAGCGGGGATCCCCCCGGGAAACCCTGCAACCAAATGAGGCCTCACAGTGGAGAAAAGCCGGGGTACCCTCCTTCCCGCACCAGACCGCAGCTTCCCCTAATGAAACGAAATGTTTTTTGTATTGCCCCTGTTAGTCGTCCTATTTACGGCAGATGCCACCCTATGGCCCCGTTTAGGGTTTCCCTGCTCCAGCCGCCGCCTCCGGTCGCCGCCCCGCCCTTGCCCTCTCCGGTCGCCGCCACCCCCACGGTCGTCGTCCAACGCCGATGCCTCCGGTCGCCGACGAACTCCGCCTTGTTCCCGTCGCCGCCGAACTCCGTGCACCTCCGGCTAGCTCCTGCCGTCGCTGCCCACCCCCGACCACCTTCGACTCCTGCTTGGTCCTCGCATGGACGCCCAGCTCAAGGTATTGCTCCTGTCGAATAGCATGCTTCCTCCCGTGCACATTTGTGGCACAAGCATTCAAGATTGTGGAGAAGATTTGACGCGCACCTAGATAGCTCGTATACCAGTAGTATCTTCTTCATGTGCAAAGTTAACCATATGCATCAATGTCCAGGCATTGCCGATGACAATATAGTAGCTGCACAAATAGCAGAGCACAAATTTAGACAACAGAAGTATAATTCAGATGTCAAATTTGCCAGAAATGTTCTTTACTAAGCACTTTGGAGCACTATATAGTGAACCAATTATATAAAAATAATTAGTGTGATGGGAGATTCTGGTTTTACCTTTTTAGATCACGAGGAATTGACCAATTTTGGATTCTGGTTCAGCGACACACTGCTGCAATAGTAACATGATCCCATTTAGCTGCACCTGTTTCCTTCCATGCAAGCAATTGGGAATGGTTACATGAGAGATTTGATCGCTATCGTTGGTGTAGTGGGGGAATCAACTTTAGGGAGCGGGGTAATGCTGTGGGTTCTACGCAGATCCAGGTCTAAAATTCTACCCTCTATATATTAAATTCCCGCTGGATTTTTTCTGGGTGTCTTTGTTGAATAAATTGGTCCCATAGGGTCACGACTCACGAGCTAGGTTTTTATCTGGCTTCAGTGCTTGATTGTGCGGTCGAAAGGGCCTCCTTTTATTTATATATTGTGTGATTGCTGGCTGTGGTCTGCGTAATACTGTTTTGTGTGTGAATTTTTGATCTTTTATCTGTATAGATTCTCATTTCCTGTGAACTAATGCCAGCCGATGGCTGGTTTGGAGGGTCAGGACACCTTAGCCCTGCAACCATTTCTTGCTGCGGCCATTAGAAAGGTAGCTTATGTGTCTTTATGGTTGCATAATTTTGATGGGGGTGTTTCCAGTGGCGGAGCTACAGGGTGGCCATGGTGGGCCGCGGCCCACCCTGGGATTTTGACCCGGCCTATACTATATAGATGGGCCAGAGAAGGAAAAAACGGCCCAACAACACTTTGACCCAAAACAACCAACGCTCTCGCTCTCAGCCAGACCCCAGGCACCACGCACATACAGGCATATAGCACGCTGACCCTCTACCCGACACCCAGCCGCCGGCCGCCCCCGTCTCGGCCTCTGCCTGCCTCGCGGCCTCGCCGGACGCCGGTCGCCGCCCTTGCCGGTCGCCGGCCACCCAGGAGGCTCCTCTGCTCCTGGCCTCCTGCCTCCCCATTGCGCCCTCGCCCTGCCCGACGCTCGGCGCCAGCCTTGCCACCACCCCCGGCCGCGACCCTGCCCTGTCCCGGCCGCCTGGCGCCCCTGCAAGCCGGCGGCGCCGCCCAGTCCGCACTACGGCACTCGGCTCGGCCTGATTTTGAGGTACCGTTCATCCATTCCCAAATTCCCCAATTTTTGATTTAGGGTTTGCTTGCTATTTGTTGTGTTGTGCACTGCCTGTGTGGTAATATAATTTTTGATCCGAGTAATTACTAGTTACAAGGTACACCACAACATCCTAAACTGAGAAGAAAAGGCTAATTCAGACATCTTACACTGGTTCATGGTTGCATCAGAAATCTAAGACTGTTAATTTTGTTTTGTACTTTTGAGGTACTGAACTGAATGTTGAACTTACTGTCCAGGTCCAGCCATGCTTAATTAAACAGAATTCATGTTGTATTATGGGTCTTAATTGGATTGAGGGGATGTAATAAGGTTGTGTATTTAGTTTCATGCTCACAGCATCTTCACTCAAATGGCCAGTAGCTTAAGCTACTGTTGGAAAGGCGTGTAATTTACGCATGCTTTCAAACAGAGTTGGAAAGGAGTACCAAACTAACCATCTGTTCCTTCCCTTTTCTGCCATGAGTTTAGTCAAGAGCCAGTTGAGAAATAAGAAGGGCGATAGTCTTTTGGATGATTGTCTAGTCACATACATTGAGAGGGATGCTTTCTCCGAGGTGAATGAAGATGATATATGCTACGTCTTGAGCTTGCGTTGGTTTTCCTCGAAGAGGAGAGGGTGATGCAGCAAAGTGTAGCGTAAGTATTTCCCTCAGTTTTGAGAACCAAGGTATCAATCCAGTAGGAGGCTCCTCAAAAGTCCCACGCACCTACACAAACACAAACAAACTGAGGACTCGCAACCAACGCAATAAAGGGGTTGTCAATCCCTTCACGGCCACTTGCGGAAGTGAGATCTAATAAAGATAGTATGATAAGAAAAATATATTTTTGGTATTTTATAATATAGATGCAAAAAGTAAAGATGCAAATAAAAGTAGATTGGAAGCAAATATGATAAGAGATAGACCCGGGGGCCATAGGTTTCACTAGTGGCTTCTCTCAAGATAGCATAAGTATTACGGTGGGTGAACAAATTACTGTCGAGCAATTGATAGAAAAGCGCATAGTTATGAGATTATCTAGGCATGATCATGTATATAGGCATCACGTCCATAACAAGTAGACCGACTCCTGCCTGCATCTACTACTATTACTCCACACATCGACCGCTATCCAGCATGCATCTAGAGTATTAAGTTCATAAAAACAGAGTAACGCTTTAAGCAAGATGACATGATGTAGAGGGGTAAACTCATGCAATATGATATAAACCCCATCTTTTTATCCTCGATGGAAACAATACAATACGTGCCTTGCAACCCTTTCTGTCACTGGGTAAGGACACCGTAAGATTCAACCCAAAGCTAAGCACTTCTCCCATGGCAAGAAAGATCAATCTAGTAGGCCAAACTAAACCGATAATTCGAAGAGACTTGCAAAGATAACTTAATCATACATAAAAGAATTCAAAGAAGATTCAAATACTATTCATAGATAAACTTGATCATAAACCCACAATTCATCGGATCTCGACAAACACACCGCAAAAAGAGATTACATCGAATAGATCTCCACAAGAGAGGGGGAGAACATTGTATTGAGATCCAAAAAGAGAGAAGAAGCCATCTAGCTAATAACTATGGACCCGTAGGTCTGTGATAAACTACTCACAACTCATCGGAGGGGCAAGGATGTTGATGTAGAGGGCCCCCGTGCTTGATTCACCCTCAGGCAGAGTGCCGGCGAAGGCTCCAAGATGGGATCTCGCGGATACAAAAGGTTACGGCGATGGAAATTGTGTTTCGTGGTGCCCTTGGATGTTTTCAGGGTACGTAGGTATATATAGGAAGAAGAAGTACGTCGGTGGCCGCCCGAGGGGCCCACGAGACAGGGGGCGCACCCTATAGGGGGGGCGCCCTCCTATCTCGTGGAGGATCCGGTTGCTTCTTGACTTGCACTCCAAGTTCTCTGGATCATGTTTGTTCCAAAAATCACGCTCCCGAAAGTTTCATTCCCTTTGGACTCCGTTTGATATTCCTTTTCTTCGAAATACTGAAATAGGCAAAAAAACAGCAATATGGGCTGGGCCTTCGGTTAGTAGGTTAGTCCCAAAAATGATATAAATGTGTAAAATAAAGCCCATAAACATCCAAAAGGGGTGATATAATAGCATGGAACAATAAAAAATTATAGATACGTTGAAGACGTATCAATATACTTGATACCTTCATGGCAATACAAAAGCGTAAGCCAGAAACATAGTCCTTTTGAACTTCTCAAGGTATGTACTATGGTCCATGTAGTATGTACTATGTAGGCTTTTTTATGCAAAACAGAGATTTAATTGAGGATTTTAGTGTTTTTGCAAGTCCATATTGTGATATTGATCTATTTCTTTGTGATATTGGTAATTAGTTAGAACTTTCACATGTCATATTGCTTATCAAAAAAATTGGGGCGGACCACCCTGGTGTCAAATGCTAGCTCCGCCACTGCCTATAATTGGTTACATGAAGGTAAATAATATACCCATACTATCCTTTTGTAGATAGTGGAGTTGGAGTGAACACTTGCACATCACCAATCAAACTCTGAGGTTGTTGATCTTAAGCAAAGGGTACAATACCCAACTATTTTTACCAGTATAATAATCATCAATGGGCATCAACAAGAGATTTGGATTTCATTATTGTCTTGTTTCAGATTGAGTAGCTCTTGTTTCAGAATAAGGAGCTACAACTCAAGTTAAAGGATTCAATGCTTCAGAGGCTCGACCATTTGGAGGAGGAGGTGATGCATTACATACACTCATTCCTCCATTTTGGATGGTGAATCTAAAGGATCTCTAGGAACGAAATTCACTCCCACATAATTTTTTTGTATGATCATCCATAAAATTAAACCATGAGTACGGCAATTTCTTACCATTAATTTGATCCTCTCCTAAGATTGGGCAATATGTTCATGCTCAAGTTGCTTAAAATTCACGATTTTATTTCTAAGAGAAATAAATTTCGCGGGAGGAAAATACTTGGCAATAAAAGCATCTTTACACTAATCCCAAGAATCAATACTATTTTGAGGCAAAGATGAAAACCAAGTTTTAGCACAATCTCGTAGTGAGAACAGAAATAATTTTAATTTGAGAATATCATTATCCACATCTTTTTTCTTTTGCATGCCACACAATTCAATGAAAGTATTAAGATGAGATGCATCATCTTCATTAGGACTACCAGAAAATTGTTTTTACATAACAAGATTTAGCAAAGCAACATTAATGTCATACGATTCCGCACTAGTGACGGGAGGACAATCGGGGTACTAATAAAAGCATTATTATTTGTATTGGAGAAATCAGAGTATTTTCTTGATACATCGCGACAAAGCAAGCAAACAAGCAAAAGCGAAAAGGCAAATGGAAAATATTTTTGTGTTTTTGCAAAAACGTTTTAGAAGTGGGGGAGATGAAAACGAGAGGCAAATGAAAAATAATATAAATGCAAGGACACGAAGTTTTATGTGTGGTACTTGATAGGTGTTGGTGATGTCTCCTCGGCAACAATGGCATAAATTCTTCCTGATACCTGTGAGCTGCGTTAAGATTTTCTCGAAGAGGAGAGCATGATGTAGTACAGTAGAGATAAGTATTTCCCTTAGTTAAGAACCAAGGTTATCAATCCAGTAGGAGAACCACACAAGATACCATGAACAACACCTACACACAAAAGAACAAATACTTGCACCCAGCATAAACAAGGGGTTGTCAATCACTTGGCGGTGAATTGCAAGGATCAAGTCTGGTAATGGTAGACAGATAAAAAGGTAAATAAATTGCAGCAAAGTATTTTTGGATTTTAATATATGATAAAGACAGACCCTGAGGCCATAGTTTTCACTAGAGGCTTCTCTCTTCAACATAACATACGATGGGTAAACAAATCACTGTTAGATAATTGATAGAAAAGCGGTCATGAAGATATTCAAGGCAATGATCATGTATATAAGCATCATGTCCGAGACAAGTAGACTGACTCCTACCTACATCTACTACTATTACTCCACACATCAAGTGCTATCGAGCATGCATCTAGAGTATTAAGTTCATAAGGACGGAGTAACGCCTTAAGCAAGATGACATGATGTAGACAAAGTAAACTCCATCAATATTAATAAACCCCATCATTTTATCCTTGATGGCAACGATAGAAATACGTGTCATGTCCCTTTCTGCCACTGGGATTGAGCACCGCAAGATTGAACCCATCATAAAGCACCTCTCCCATTGCAAGATAATCAATTTATTGGCCAAACCAAATCAATAGATCAGAGAGAAATACAAAGCTTTAAATCATGCATATAATAATTCAAAAAAATACTCAAATAATATTCATGAATAATCAGATCATAAACCCACAATTCATTGGATCCCAACAAACACACCGCAATATAAGATTACTGCTACTTCTTGAGGTTGCGTTGGTTTCTCCCTTGAAGAGGAAAGGGTGATGCAGCAAAGTAGAGAACTATCTTGATTCTATCATAAAATCGTCATGGATGTACATGCATGACAAAAAACGCGACCTACTGTGACAAACATGTATCATCACGGAAGTGTATTTTTTTGTAGTGGAAAGCACCAATGTCGGCGTCAAAACCGGCGGATCTCGGGTAGGGGGTCCTAAACTATGCGTCTAAGGTCGATGGTAACAGGAGGCGGGGGACACGATGTTTACCCAGGTTCGGGCCCTCTCTATGGAGGTAATACCCTACTTCCTGCTTGATTGATCTTGATGAATATGAGTATTACAAGAGTTGATCTACCACGAGATCATATAGGCTAAACCATAGAGGCCTAGCTTGTATGGTTGTGATAATGAGTATCCGCCTATCCGGACTACGCTCTTCGGTTTATATAGACACCGGAGAGATCTAGGATTACATGAAGTCGGTTACATTAGAAGGAATCTACATGATTGATCGCCAAGCTTTCCTTACACGCCAAGGAGAGTCCTGTCCGGACAGGGGTGCAGTCTTCGGTCTTCGTATCTTGATGGCCCATCAGTCCGGCCCATGGCTGACAGGCCGGACGCCCGAGGACCCCTCAGTCCAGGACTCCCTCAATGGGGCGGTCACGGATGGAGGCCGAGGCACGGCCCGCGAACACCCACATCGCTCTGGCAGTCAAAGCCTGGCGAGCGGCGTCATTCGTGCGCGAGACGACGGGCCGCACGCCACTAAATCCAAAGATGGAGTCATGCCCCCCGCAGGCGGTGTAGGGCCCTCTAAGGGCAGGGTCGTGCTGCCGACGGGTGGCACGGCGACATCCATGACGCCTACGCCGACACCCACGACGCGCTCTTCCCAGGTCGTGTGCAATGAGCAGCACCACCACGTTTGTGACCCCGGGCGCCTCCGCGGGAAGAGCCCTATGCGCCACTCACGGGACGCACCAGACCAGCATGCTCGTTGAGGCGCTGGCAAAAATGGCATGCAGCCGCAAGACCGCGATAGAGCTCCTTCTAACGTGGTTAGAAGTCGGAGCGCGTCACGGTCCATGCAGCTTTCGCCACCACCCACGCCGGCAGAAGCCTTGGCGCGCGCGCAGTTGCTCCTCGACTTCCCTCCTGTTGCGGAAAAGCTCGATGAGTGGAGAGCCACCATCTGGATCCTCGTCAGCATCGCCAACAAAGATGAGCCGCGACTAGCGGGGCCCTCCGGCCGATGCTCCGTCGAGCCACCGCATGCCAGTGGTGGAAGGACCGGAGGTGCTGCGGCCACGATGCACTCTCCTCCTCCATGCCAGCTACCGCGGGTGCTGGTCTGTCGAGACGAAGCTTGTGATAACATTTCCATAGCGTTGTCCGACCCACGGACCCACTGCGATCAACGCCAAGTTCTCCGAGAGTGAGCCCATGAAGACGCTCGAACCACCATCGAGCGTCGATGCCAAGCGCGCCATCAGTCAGATAGGCGAGCAGGGCCCACTATGGACCACCCAGCACCGGGGGGCTTTGGTGGCCTACCCTACGAGGTGGGTTGCCCAGCCTTTACTCGTGAGTTGCGGCAGTTCCAGTGACCCACTCACCGCACGTTCAAACCTGATGTCAGCGAGAAGTACAACGGCAAGACTCACCCGTCAGAGTTCCTCAGCATCTACACCATCGCGATGCAAGCTGCCGGAGCTCGCGACGACAAGGTGCTTGCCAATTGCTTCCCATTGGCACTTAAACCCAATGTTATGTCATGGTTGATGCACTTGCAAGTGGATTCTATTACTTCTTGGTCGGATTTGTGCCATGAGTTTGTTGGCGCCTTTACGGGAGGCCATCAAGCTCACGGCCAGGCAAGCGATTTGCATGTCATCCCCCAAAAAGAAGGCGAAAACCTGCGCACGTACATACAGAGGTTCAGCCGAGTGCAATATAACATCTCGGATGTTCATCCCACTGCTATCAACAGTGCATTCCATCAGAATGTGCGGAATCACAAGATGTGTGAAGAGCTGGCGAAGAACAAGGTCAGAGGTGTGGCAGAACTCTACGTTCTGGCAGATAGATATCTCGGGTTGAAGAGGGAAGGAAGTACCCCTGCGAAGACGCCGGTGTGGAAACCGATTGCTCAGATGAAGACGCCGCCACCCCGGCAAAGAAGGGCTGACGCCGCAACAGGAAGCATAAAGGCAAGCTCGTGCTTGTCATCGAGGGATCCGACGATGCCGGCGCTGCCAAGAAGACCAAGGTAGACGACCCCGACAAGGAAGTTGCCGGATGCGCCGCTTGCCGGGCCTTGGCGGCCGCCGACAAACCAGGAGGCTCCGACAAGCAGTACTGCCAGATCCATCGCACCAAGGGCCATGACCTCCAGAAGTGCTGACAAGATCAGGGCAATTGAGTAGATTGAGGCGCCAGGCGAGTGAAAGATGTGCGTCGGCTTGCTGGCTGCATTGCTGCCTTGAGCAGATTCATCTCCAAATCCACCGATCATGCCCTCCCCCTTTTCAAGATTTTGAAAAAGGCAGGGCCAATGGAATGGACCCCGGAGGCCGAGGCAGTGCTGCAGGACTTGAAAAGATACCTCTCCTCTACGCCAATACTAGTTGCGCCTAAACCACAAGAATTGTTGCTGCTGTATCTAGCGGCAACGAACCAAGTGGTCAGTGCCGCGCTAGTGGCGCAGAGGGAGGTCAATGAAGAGGCAGTAGCAATGGCAGGACTGGCGGATGGCGAGCCAAAGCTCCCCCCGGTGAAGCCTGGTGCCGGCAAGGCAAGGCCACTAGTAGAGTCTGACGCTGGCGGGGCAGGGCCTGCGCAAACAAATGGAGTTGTGCAAAGGAAGAAGATGATGCAGCACCCAGTTTACTTTGTCAGCTCCCTCTTGCAGGGGGCTATATCAAGGTACACCGGTGTGCAGAAATTGCTCTTCGGCCTCCTTATGGCCTCGAGGAAGCTGCAACATTACTTCCAAGCACACGAGATCACCGTCGTCACCCGCCTCCCGTTGCAACGGTCTTGCACAACCCAGACGCAACCGGGAGGATTGTAGAATGGGCTTTGGAACTGTCAAGCTTTGGTCTGAAGTTTGAAAGTACATCAACAATTCATAGTAGAGTCTTGGCAGAGTTCATTGCAGAATGGACCTCAACACCTGACAAAGAAATTCAAGAGACTACTCTCCCCGACAAGGAAACGACCTGCAATTGGATTATGTACTTTGATGGGGCCTTCTCTCTGCAAGGCACCGGTGCTGGTGTACTGCTTGTCGCGCCCACCGGAGAGCACCTCAAGTACGTGGTCCAAATGTACTTTCCCTAAGAGAGATCAACAAACAACACATCCAAATACGAAGGGCTGCTTGCCGGCCTCAAGATCGCGACAGTCCTCGGAATCAAGAAACTCATCGTCAGAGGTGATTCTCGGCTTGTCATCAAGCAAGTCAACAAGGATTATCAGAGCCCGTTGATGGAGGCCTACGTAGGTGAAGTAAGAAAGTTGGAGGAGCGTTTTGATGGTATACAAGCGGAGCATGTTCCCCGAGTGGAGAACAGCATCGCCGACTACTTGTCGAAACGCGCTGCCTTGAAGTTGCCTGTGGAACCAGGGACCTTTGTGCTCCAACTGACTCAACCATCCGTCGAACCATCAGCAGAGCAAAGCAAGCGAAGAAAGTAGGTCCCTGGCAAGTACTTTCCCACCGAGCTACCACAAGCCGCAGGCAAGGATGTTTCCGGGGACACTGAACCTGCCAAGGAGCAACAGATTCGGGCGGGGCTCCAAGCCCTCGCTGTGGAGATAGCCGATCCCATGGCAGAAGAGATACCACTAGCCATTGCCGTCGAGCCTCAGGCTCCAGCATGGGCGCAGCACACCGTCCAGTTCCTCCAAACAGGGCATCTTCCTGAGGAGCAGGAAGAAGCAGAGAAAGTAGCCCATCTGTCTGCCATGTACCAGTTCGTCGATGACGTTCTGTACAGAAAAAGACCAAACGGTCTGAAATTGAAGTTCATTCCCTGGGAGGACGCACTTGAGCTGTTGGCATAGATACATGGAGGCATATGTGGCTCCCACATAGGGTCAAGAGCCCTTTCCTGCAAGGCATTCCGGCAAGTTTTCTTCTGGCCCACAGCCCTCCAGGATGCGACGACACTAGTAACCAAGTGTGAAGTGTGTCAGTTCCATTCAAAGAAGCTTCATCAACCAGCTCAAGCTCTCCAAACAATCCCTCTTTCCTGGCCATTCTCGTTCTGGGGGCTTGACATACTGGGCCCCTTTCCCCGTGTTGTCGGGGGCTTTGAGTACTTGTACGTGGAAATCGACAAGTTCACAAAGTGGCCTATCACGCCCAATATGCGACCCTATCCAAAAGGAACTCGAAGGTCCCACCAAGGATAGACCCGCATATTGAAACGCTTTTGCAAGGTGGATATCATTACATCAACATTACATAATAGATGGGGATACATACATAAGGCATACAATGCCACACGAATACAACATTACAATACATAAGAGCAACATCCGTCTAAGGATGAATCACAAACAGAAACTCAAATGACATCCACCCTGCTAGCCCAGGCTGCCGACCTGGAACCTATCCCTGATCAAAGAAGAAGCAGAAGCAGCACTTCAAGACAAGCAAACATCACTCTCGCGTCATGATCATCGCAAAACCTGTACCTGCAACTGTTGTTGTAGTAATCTGTGAGCCACGAGGACTCAGCAATCCCATTACCATGGGTATCAAGACTAGCAAAGCTTAAAGGAAAGGAAGGGGTAAAGTGGTGAGGCTGCAGCAGCGACTAAGCATATATGGTGGCTACCATACGCAAATAAGAGCGAGAAGAGAGCAAAAGGAATGGTCGTCAACTAGTAATGATCAAGAAGTGATCTTGAACTCCTACTTACGTCAATCATAACCCAAAGACCGTGTTCACTTCCCGGACTCCGCCGAGAAGAGACCATCACGGCTACACATGCAGTTGATGCGTTTTAATTCGGATCTGGTATCAAGTTATCTACAACCGGACATTAACAAATTCCCATCTGCCTATAACCGCAGGCAGGGCTTTCGAAAGATTATACCCTACAGGGGTGTCCCAACTTAGCCCATGACAAGCTCTCGCGATCAATGAAGGAATAGACCTTCTCCCAGGAAGACCCGATCAGACTCGGAATCCCGGTTTACAAGACATTTCGACAATGGTAAAAGAAGACCAGCAAAGCCGCCCGGATGTGCCGACAAATCCCGATAGGAGCTGCTCATATCTCGTTCTCAGGGCACACCGGATTGTCCAGACTTCCGGTAGGCCAGCCCAGAGTTGCCCCTGGTGGCCACCGGCGGCCGACAGTTTGGACCAACACTCACAATGAGCACTGGCCCGGGGGGGTAATAAAGATGACCCTCGGGCTCCGGAAACCCAAGGGAAAAAAGGCTAGGTGAGGCAAATGGTAAAACCAAGGTTGGGCCTTGCTGGAGGAGTTTTATTCAAAGCGAACTGTCAAGGGGGGTCCCATAAATCACCCGACCGCGTAAGGAACGCAAAATCCGGGAACATAACATCGGTATGACGGAAACTAGGGCGGCAAGAGTGGAACAAAACACCAGGCAAAAGGCCGAGTCTTCCACCCTTTACCAAGTATATAGATGCATTAATAATATAAGAATTGTGATATCCCAACATAATCCTGTCCACCATGGAGCAATCTTGAACTTCACCTGCAACTAGCAACGCTATAAGAGGGGCTGAGCAAAAGCGGTAACATAGCCAAACAAGGGTTTGCATAGGACAGGTGTCAAAGGTTAGGGGTTCATGGCAACATGGGATGGCTCGATAAACAGATGATAGGTAGCGCAGCAAAGCGATAGAACGAAGCAACTAGCATAGCAATGATAGTGGTGAGATCCAGAGTAGCGGTCATCTTGCCTGAGATCCCGCAAGGAAGAAGAACGAGTCCATGAAGTAGACGAACCAACGTAGTCGAATGAATCCTCACAAACGCAACGTTACCGGAACTAAGAAGCAACACCGGAAAGAAGCAAGCAACATGGTAAACAACCATCACATAGACATGGCACGATGCACAACCAAGTATGATGCATGTCCGGTTTAATGAGGCATGGCATGGCAAAGTGCAACAAACAACACTACAAATTAAGTGGAGCTCAATATGCAACGAGTTGCATATTAACAAAACACCACATCAAATATTTAGTTCTCTCTCATTTAAGCTACCAAACAATATTAAATGTTATTAAACATGGCAAGGGGTGAAGCACATGAAAAACTACCTATCTAGACAAGTTTAAATGAGGCCGGAACAACAAAACAACAATTCCGAAAATCCCCATATGCAAATTATGGATTTGGTACTGTTCTGCCCTAAACACAATTTTTAAGTTTGTTAAACAGGAAAATAAAGTGCACCATGTTAATCTAGGCATTTTTCCACCCCATTTACATATAAAGAACATTTAATTCCGAGCTACGGTTATTTAGTTATGAAATAAATCATTTTAACATGGCATTTTAGCAAATTTAAACAAACAGCAATTTAAACATTTTAAACATGAATGAAAATGGCATATTATTAATCTACACAATTTTCTGAGCATTTTACATATATGAATTATTTAAATCCGATGCACCATTTGTGAGTTATTACTGCATGAATATAGGAGGGTTTTTCTGCAAATATGTAAATCACCGGAATAATGACAAAATTCGCAGGCAGGTAAAAAAAATACATGCGGGCCGAATCTAGTCTACCGGGCTGCACAGGACAGGGGCGCTTGGGGGGGTTCTCACCCATGGGCTTGGCCCGGTCGATGAGGAAGGAGGGCCGGAGGGTGGCGGACCGGACTAGGCCGTGGGGCACGCTGGGCCGAGGAGGGGCGCGCTGGGCCAAGGCCCACGTGGGCGCGGACAAGGGAGAGGCGGGCGCTCGTCGTCCTGCCCGACGAGGACGAACGAGGCCATGGCAGGGCGGCGGCGGCGGTACTGGAAGGCAGCACCGGCGACGTCGCAGGGCTGGGGATGGCTGGCGGCGGCGCGGGGAGCCGGATCTGCCGGATCCCGGCCGGATCCGAGCGGCTGCGAGGAGCTACGGGCGGCGGCGGACGGCGCACCTGCGGAGAGGGAGAGAGACGCCATGAGAGAGAGGGAGGGGAAAGGAGAAGGAAGGAGAGAGCGGCGGGGAGGGACCTGGTCCGGCGTGGGGCACGGGTCGACGGGGAGGGATCTCCGGCGACGCTCCTCGCCGGAGACGGCCGGAGACGGACGTGGCGCGGTTCTGGGCGGCGACCGGCGGCGAGATCGGGATCTTCCCCGATCCGGTCAAGCGGGGTGAGCAAGAGGCGCTCGGGCCTCGCGGGCTTCGGCGGTGGCTGCGGGCCTGGGGCGGGCTGCGCCCGGGCCTCGCGGGCCTGCGGAGGAGGGAACGGGGCAGGGGCGACGTGGCGCGCCCAGAGTGGCTGGAGGCGCCCACGTGTCGGCGCGGGAGAGGTGGAGGGCGACGGGGAGGCGGCGCAGGGCAGCGGCTGGCCGTTGGGCCGGTGCCAAGTGGCGGCGGGGTGCTGGCTGGGCACGGATTTCGAGGTGGAGATGGTTGGCTGTGGCTGAAATTGAGGGAGGAGGTAGGTGGAGGCCAAAATGGCATATGGGTGGTGTTTAAATAGGCAGGGATTAGGTTTAGGGGGTTTAAGGGGGGTTTCAGAGGCCTTCGATCGCGATCTGACGGTCCGGAACTGAGGGGGGTTAGGTGGGCTACAGATGGGCTGTGGAGAGACCATGGGCTGCGGGAGAGAAGAGAGAGAGAGGCCCGGCAGTAGTTTCCGGATACCGAAAACGTCCGACGTATAGACCGGCTACAGTGCCGCTACGGATGACGGTTGGGCAGTCAAACGGACTCCGAATGCGACGAAACTTGGCAGACGGCCTGTCTACACTATAATAAGACCACATGACAAGTTCCAACCCATTCTGAGAACATTTTTATGCCACTTATAAAATAATATCTCGGAGGTGCCGCGGGCGCGTGCGAGTGTGGTCGGGCTCAGAACGGACAACGGAGAGAACCGGCGGAACCCCAACGGATGCGAGTTTTATGAAAACGATGCCGATGCAATGCACATGATGCCATGAGATGAGATGCATAACAAGAACAAAAGCAAAACAAAAGACAAAAACTCAACCACGAAGAAAATAACATATCACATCTCCGGAAAAGGCAAGAGTTGGAGTTACGAATATGGAAAGTTGTATCCGGGGCGTTACAACACTCCACCACTACGAGAGGATCTCGTCCCGAGATCTAGGATGGCACCGGAGGGAAACGGAAGAGGAAGATAAGAGGTAAACTAAATTGCTTCTTCGACAAACGCGTGAAACCATTAACCTTGAGAGGTTGAGCAAAATGAAGAAAGAAAACAACAAAGATGAACAAAGTTGAGAACACTCCGTTAGAAGAGAGGAACAAGGAACATTACGATAACTTGAAGGTTGCAAAGACATGAATGACGAGCACAATGGACAAGAAGGTATTGAAACCACTCTGGTTGAAACGAGATAAGAATGAATAAGAATGATATAATTTTGACAGCACTTCGACTGTAAATGGAAGAAATTGAATATGAACTTGACAAGATGAGAGGATACTTGATGAAATCAACAACACACTGCATCCGGAACTATTGAAAGAATGGCATAATGGGTAAGAAGGATTTCAGACAGCACTCAGGTTGAAAAGAGAGGCAAAACTTGAGAAGATGAAAGGAACTTGAAGGGATGACACAACACTCCAGTTAAAAGGATAAGCATGAAAAGAACACGATCCTCACAATTCGAGATGATGAGTGAAGAGAGCAACATCACAAGGCCTTCGGAAGAAAGAATAGAAGATATATCATTGGAATAACAGAATGAAGAAGAAAATGCCAACTTCTGCCACAAATGAACTTGGAAAGCATCCTTGCAAAGAAGAATAGAACGGAGTTGTTGGAAAATCAACAACGAAAAGCACAAGCTTGTTGTTGGCTTATGGCAAACAACTCAAAATGATGAGGTGACAACCGGCCACTAAAGGAAACAATTGCTTGCTTGAGAACAACGAAGAGATGAAAAACCTCTTTCACAAAGAAGGATATGGAGAAAACTTGGATCATTGATAAGCACCACAAATAGCAACATTCCCAATGGAAGGCTTTAGGTGAAATATGACACAAGATAACTCCAACGAAGAGATTGATGGATTTAAAATATCTCATTCTTGACAACATGTGAATCATGAAACATGAATGAAATTGTCAAGAGTGACATAACACCACCTCAAAGATAAGATAGAGAGAATTGCACTTTGGATTGCAAGATGAAGAATACTTGAACTCCTCAAAACAAGACATGTGTTGAGCACCATGTTTATTTTTGAGTATAGCTTGGCGGATCTTAACTTCAAGAGAAATCTCGAAGAACAATTGAAGAATGAAAAGAATCCTTGACGAACCACCATGTAGAGCCTCCATGAAGAACTCCGGTAATAAAAGAATGATAGAAAGAAAGAGAAGTTGAAAGAACAAGGTGAGCCTTGTGATGATTTAGATGGAGCTTTGCGACGATATAACCGAGAAAACTTGGAACTCCGGAAAGAAAAGATGAATACTAGAATCGAGAATTACTTCATCATGAACAATCTCCGGAAGAAGGAATTAATCACTTGGATGAAACCATAATAAGAATTAGGTTATGCCTATCCTTCACCAATTTAAATTGATGACAAGCAACGGATTTGGCATACTACTTATTCTCGTAGAAAGAATTAAGAGAGATATAGCATAAACTTGAGAAAATCTTCATGAACCACCGGTAGGTTTGAAAAGAACAAATGAATTGAATGATAACGAGGGAAGTGAAATTTTGAACAAACCACGGTAAAAATTGAAAATGAGATTAGCAAAGGCACAATTCACTGGGAAGAATTGGAAAACGAATGAAGATACTTGAGGGAAATTGATACAAGAGAACGAAGATATCACGAGCTGATTAGAGACCACTTGAGCGATGCACCGGTAAGATTTGGAGAACGATAGCTACAAGCCGAGGATGAAGAATTATGACAATGATGGCCTTCGGAGGAAAGAAATGGAAATAACTCATGAAATGCTCCGGATGGGTGAAAAGAATTCTCACAATCGAAAACAAATATGAGAGGATGGCAATAACGCTAGAACGATGAATCTTGAAGAGAATGGAGCAAGATTTAAGAGAAACTCTTCCTCGGTCTTCACATGCTGAGAATGATGATGAGAATCACCAAAATTGTTGAGATACTCCGAGATAATGAAAAGCGAAGAGGTTGAGCCAACAATGAAAAGAGTTTGAAAACGATCTTGGAGAAAGACATGTGACTGATGATAATTCATTCTTACATCAAACTTCGAAAGACTTTGGGAATGGCTCCGGGAAAATTAGAAGAGTCAGGTAAGATCCTGGGAAAAGACCTGTGGGTTAGGGCCCACTCAAAAGGAAACACCGTTGGAAATGATTTTAAAGAGAGATTGCACCGGTTGAATTAAATAGCTTAAATGGGATAACAATCTCCAAATAGCTTGAACGGATTAAGAATGGAAACACAAGTCTTCTGAGATATCTTGAGCACTCCGGATAAGAATAGAGAGAGGTGAACAATTAAGAGGTGCACCGACGGGGAAAACATTTGAAATGAGGAAAGGGATATGATCAACACTGAAAGCTTGAAATTACTTCACCGGAGAAGAATACGAGAAAGAAGAATGATGAACTTGAAGCTCGTGAGCATCTTCACGAGGGATCACCGGATCAAAACATTGATTGAAAAGAGTGAAGAGACTTCACATGAATAACTGGATACTTGATTAAGAAATCTGGTTCCTTGAAGAAAAAGGGTGGGAGGGTGGGGAAAAAACAAAGACAACTTGGGATGAATGAAACAAACACCGTTGAGAAAACTCAGAATTGATCTTGCGGATGGGGAGAATGATGGGATCATCTCGAAGAGAAGCGCACCGGTTGGAAAAGAATTAACATGACAAACTCGATGATCAAGAAGGATTAGTATTCACATAGAAATATGAGAACACCGTTTAGGAAAGGTATGGATTCAACATTTGACTTCGAAGCAACTCGAATACCACCAATAAAACAAAACAAAGGATTTGGCTTGCAAAATAAGCCGGAACAAACATATGATAGAGATTCCGTCCGAAGTTTTTGTGGTGGGGCCCACACGGGCTCGAGTGTACAGCACCATCATGTACAAGGCAGTGCACATGACATACGAAGTGTCCCCGAACCAGCATAGCCAAGGGTTCTTTAAGACACAACGAGACCACTGTAAAAACGACCGTGGAAAGGCGGACCACTAGACGTCAAACCCCAATCTCATATCATGCATCTGTCGAAAAGATATTCTAGGAGCTACTTGAATTCCCACCTATAAAACTCCCGAAACTTTCTGGTTATGCAATCTGGTGTTGGGGATACAGGGGAAGCAATATATCTCACCCAAACTAACAATACCTACATCCAGCTGTATCCATCCGTCAACACATAACCAAGAAACCTTCGGAAATCGTGTACCTCAACCTTCGAAAAGCATCCGTTATACGAGTTATGGCAATACTCCCAAGCTCGCCCCAGTACTGGATTATCGGGGTTATCTCACCAACAACTGCATAAAAGAGATTTTCGATGTCGGCAAAACTCAGGTATTCCAGAACTGCAACGATAAAATTGTGACGACAACACCTCGGAGCTCAACTCCCTGGGACACTGCCACAACCCCTAAATGTCAGGAGGCACCAAGAACAATGTTCTCGTCACAAAACCATCGGAACGATTCCAAGATACCCGCATGATCCTAAATTTTTTTTAGTGAAATTTGAGGAGAGGAAAGACAAAACATCTACGTCAGGAGACCTCACCAGAGCGATGAAGGGGGCTGAGGAGTAAAAAGAATCCTACTCTCCGATATATATAATCCTACGACTCAAAATAGTTTTCTTCTAGACTCAACAACGGCCAACAATCAAGGGGTCTCCTAGGGTCGGTCGAGGCTCTGATACCAACTTGTCACGCCCAATATGCGACCCTATCCAAAAGGAACTCGAAGGTCCCACCAAGGATAGACCCGCATATTGAAACGCTTTTGCAAGGTGGATATCATTACATCAACATTACATAATAGATGGGGATACATACATAAGGCATACAATGCCACACGAATACAACATTACAATACATAAGAGCAATATCCATCTAAGGATGAATCACAACAGAAACTCAAACGACATCCACCCTGCTAGCCCAGGCTGCCGACCTGGAACCTATCCCTGATCAAAGAAGAAGCAGAAGCAGCACTTCAAGACAAGCAAACATCGCTCTCGCGTCATGATCATCGCAAAACCTGTACCTGCAACTATTGTTGTAGTAATCTGTGAGCCACGAGGACTCAGCAATCCCATTACCATGGGTATCAAGACTAGCAAAGCTTAAAGGAAAGGAAGGGGCAAAGTGGTGAGGCTGCAGCAGCAACTAAGCATATATGGTGGCTACCATACGCAAATAAGAGCGAGAAGAGAGCAAAAGGAACGGTCGTCAACTAGTAATGATCAAGAAGTGATCCTGAACTCCTACTTACGTCAATCATAACCCAAAGACCGTGTTCACTTCCCGGACTCCGCCGAGAAGAGACCATCACGGCTACACACGCGGTTGATGCGTTTTAATTTGGATCTGGTGTCAAGTTATCTACAACCGGATATTAACAAATTCCCATCTGCCTATAACCGCAGGCACGGCTTTCGAAAGATTATACCCTACAGGGGTGTCCCAACTTAGCCCATGACAAGCTCTCGCGATCAACGAAGGAATAGACCTTCTCCCAGGAAGACCCGATTAGACTCGGAATCCCGGTTTACAAGACATTTCGACAATGGTAAAACAAGACCAGCAAAGCCGCCCGGATGTGCCGACAAATCCCGATAGGAGCTGCACATATCTCGTTCTCAGGGCACACCGGATTGTCCAGACTTCCGGTAGGCCAGCCCAGAGTTGCCCCTGGTGGCCACCGGCGGCCGACAGTTTGGACCAACACTCACAACGAGCACTGGCCCGGGGGGGTAATAAAGATGACCCTCGGGCTCCGGAAACCCAAGGGAAAAAAAGGCTAGGTGAGGCAAATGGTAAAACCAAGGTTGGGCCTTGCTGGAGGAGTTTTATTCAAAGCGAACTGTCAAGGGGGTCCCATAAATCACCCGACCGCGTAAGGAACGCAAAATCCGGGAACATAACACCGATATGACGGAAACTAGGGCGGCAAGAGTGGAACAAAACACCAGGCAAAAGGCCGAGTCTTCCACCCTTTACCAAGTATATAGATGCATTAATAATATAAGAGATATTGTGATATCCCAACATAATCCTGTCCACCATGGAGCAATCTTCAACTTCACCTGCAACTAGCAACACTATAAGAGGGGCTGAGCAAAAGCGGTAACATAGCCAAACAAGGGTTTGCATAGGACAGGTGTCAAAGGTTAGGGGTTCATGGCAACATGGGATGGCTCGATAAACAGATGATAGGTAGCGCAGCAAAGCGATAGAACGAAGCAACTAGCATAGCAATGATAGTAGTGAGATCCAGGGTAGCGGTCATCTTGCCTGAGATCCCGCAAGGAAGAAGAACGAGTCCATGAAGTAGACGAACCAACGTAGTCGAACGAATCCTCACGAACGCAACGTTACCGGAACTAAGAAGCAACACCGGAAAGAAGCAAGCAACATGGTAAACAACCATCACATAGACATGGCACGATGCACAACCAAGTATGATGCATGTCCGGTTTAATGAGGCATGGCATGGCAAAGTGCAACAAACAACACTACAAATTAAGTGGAGCTCAATATGCAACGAGTTGCATATTAACAAAACACCACATCAAATATTTAGTTCTCTCTCATTTAAGCTACCAAACAATATTAAATGTTATTAAACATGGCAAGGGGTGAAGCACATGAAAAACTACCTATCTAGACAAGTTTAAATGAGGCCGGAACAACAAAACAACAATTCCGAAAATCCCCATATGCAAATTATGGATTTGGTACTGTTCTGCCCTAAACACAATTTTTAAGTTTGTTAAACAGGAAAATAAAGTGCACCATGTTAATCTAGGCATTTTTCCACCCCATTTACATATAAAGAACATTTAATTCCGAGCTACGGTTATTTAGTTATGAAATAAATCATTTTAACATGGCATTTTAGCAAATTTAAACAAACAGCAATTTAAACATTTTAAACATGAATGAAAATGGCATATTATTAATCTACACAATTTTCTGAGCATTTTACATATATAAATTATTTAAATCCAATGTACCATTTGTGAGTTATTAATGCATGAATATAGGAGGGTTTTTCTGCAAATATGTAAATCACCGGAATAATGACAAAATTCGCAGGCAGGTAAAAAAATACATGCGGGCCGAATCTAGTCTACCGGGCTGCACAGGACAGGGGCGCTTGGGGGGGGTTCTCACCCATGGGCTTTGCCCGGTCGGTGAGGAAGGAGGGCCGGAGGGTGGCGGACCGGACTGGGCCGCGGGGCACGCTGGGCCGAGGAGGGGCGTGCTGGCCGAGGCCCACGTGGGCGCGGACGAGGGAGAGGCGGGCGCTCGTCGTCCTGCCCGACGAGGCGAACAAGGCCATGGCAGGGCGGCGGCGGCGGTACTGGAAGGCGCACCGGCGACGTCGCAGGGCTGGGGATGGCGGGCGGCGGCGCGGGGAGCCGGATCTGCCGGATCCGGGCGGCTGCGAGGAGCTACGGGCGGCGGCGGACGGCGCACCTGCGGAGAGGGAGAGAGACGCCATGAGAGAGAGGGAGGAGAAAGGAGAAGGAAGGAGAGAGCGGCGGGGAGGGACCTGGTCCGGCGCGGGGCACGGGTCGACGGGGAGGGATCTCCGGCGACGCTCCTCGCCGGAGACGGCCGGAGACGGACGTGGCGCGGTTCTGGGCGGCGACCGGCGGCGAGATCGGGATCTTCCCCGATCCGGTCGAGCGGGCGAGCAGGAGGCGCTCGGGCCTCACGGGCTTCGGCGGTGGCTGCGGGCCTGGGGCGGGCTGCGCTCGGGCCTCGCGGGCCTGCGGAGGAGGGAACGTGGCAGGGGCGACGTGGCGCGCCCAGAGTGGCTGGAGGCGCCCACGTGTCGGCGCGGGAGAGGTGGAGGCGACGGGAAGGCGGCGCAGGGCGGCGGCTGGCCGTTGGGCCGGTGCCAAGTGGCGGCGGGTGCTTGCTGGGCACGGATTTCGAGGTGGAGATGGTTGTGCGGCTGAAATTGAGGGAGGAGGTAGGTGGAGGCCAAAATGGCATATGGGTGGTGTTTAAATAGGCAGGGATTAGGTTTAGGGGGTTTGAGGGGGGTTTCGGAGGCCTTCGAGCATGATCTGACGGTCCGGAACCAAGGGGGGGTTAGGTGGGCTGCAGATGGGCTGTGGAGAGACCATGGGCTGCGGGAGAGAAGAGAGAGAGAGGCCCGGCAGTAGTTTCCGGATACCGAAAACGTCCGACGTATAGACCGGCTACAGTGCCGCTACGGATGACGGTTGGGCAGTCAAACGGACTCCGAATGCGATGAAACTTGGCAGGCGGCCTGTCTACACTATAATAAGACCACATGACAAGTTGCAACCCATTCCGAGAACATTTTTATGCCACTTATAAAATAATATCTCGGAGGTGCCGCGGGCGCGTGCGAGTGTGGTCGGGCTCAGAACGGACCACGGAGAGAACCGGCAGAACCCCAACGGATGCGAGTTTTATGAAAACGATGCCGATGCAATGCACATGATGCCATGAGATGAGATGCATAACAAGAACAAAAGCAAAACAAAAGACAAAAACTCAACCACGAAGAAAATAACATATCACATCTCCGGAAAAGGCAAGAGTTGGAGTTACGAATATGGAAAGTTGTATCCGGGGCGTTACATGGCCGGAGGTGGAAGCAGTGAGAAAGGTGACAACGCAATCAGCCGTCAAGTTCTTCAAGGGGCTAGTTTGTCGTTTTGGTGCGCCAACAGAGTCATCGCCGACAACGGCGCGCAGTTCACAAGCCGCACCTTCATGCAGTACATTCAAGACCTCGGCAGCAAGGTCGATTTTGCTTCTGTTGCACATCCATGGACCAACAGCCAGGCAGAGAGGGCGAATGCTGAAGTACTGCAAGGCCTCCGAAAAAGGAGTTTTGACAGGCTACACAAGTACGGAAGACGGTGGATTGATGAATTGCCGACGGTTCTTTGGTCAATCAGAACGACACCAAATCGAGCCACCGCCAGACACCCTTCTCCCTCGTTTATAGGGCAGAAGCAGTTCTCCCCATGGAACTCACATACGGGTCACCCCGAGTGCTCGCTTATGATGAGCTTGAGCAAGAGCAACCGGGGCAAGATGACGCAATGCTCCTTGAGGAAGATCGTCTTCGGGCATCTGTGCGAGCAGCATGCTACCAGCAAGCCTTGCACTGCTACCATAGCCGCAAGGCTCATACCCGAAGCTTTGAGGAAGGCGACCTTGTTCTTCGGCACGTTCAGTCAGCCAAGAATTCCAACAAGTTGACGCCAAAGTGGGAAGGCCCTTATCGGGTAATACGAGTCACTAGGGTTGTGGCAGTTCGCCTGGAGACCGAAGATGGTATTCCGGTGAGCAACTCCTGGAACATCGAACATCTTCCCAAGTTTTACCCATAAGGCGCGGTTGCCGGGCTCCCCGCCAAACCACGTTTTGTACAGGCCTTGCCGGCAAGGCATATAACCCTTTGTGCAGAGCCAGGCGCAGGCCCTGAGCATTAATAAATGAAGCGCTGGCGCCCTAAGTTTCAGCATGCATGCTAGGATGGGTCTCTCTCTCTGTTAGGGTCGATAGTGCTTAGCAGCGACTAACCCCTAGCATAGAGGTCGAGTGTGCGTCCCTCTATTCCTTTCCATCCTATTTTTGATTCACAAGATGCACTGGTGTTTCTACTGAGCTGTGTGGAAGAAAGGAAACAGGCCAACGTCCCTGCCCCGACAAGCCAAGGTTGCCGGGGGCTACAGAACCAGAGATCAGACCACAGCAAGCCAGGGTCGCCGGGGGCTACAAAATCAGATAAGTATTTCATCCCCCACTCTATACCTCCATATGGAACTTGAACGTACGAGGCTTCGCTCATCCTTATACCGTCATGCTCCCTCTTTCCCGTGTCCAAAAACCTCACTTTGGGCCGGAACTTGGTTGTAGTGCCATGGGAAGGGGACGAGCTAAGGGCCCAATCCTACTTTGCCCCTACCTCTGCCAGAATCGCGAGTGTAGTCGGGCTATAGAGCAGGAGGACGGCAAGGTCTGTTGCCGTCTTACAATGTTTATTTCAAAATAACAAGGATTCGTTCCTTGGTGTGGGCCCCACTCACGCACAGAAGAAACCCGGCAAACACCCTTTTCTTTATTAATATGTTGTTAACAAGTACATTTCATACGGAATGTAAACATGAGCAAGGGGGTTACAAGGTTTAAATCTTACATAGCCCCAAAGGCTTAAAAGCAAAAAAGAGATAATATGCCCATAATCCCTTTCTTGTCCCTCTACTCGGGAAGCGGAACGAGATGGCAGGAGGGCAAAATGAGTGCCTAGGCGAGTTACGAGCAGTAGAAGACACCAAGAGAACATCCCGGTGGCCGTCCAGAAGAGGGCCGGTGATGATGGTGTCGGGAGAGGAGCCGAAAGATAAGGCAGCGGGCCAGCAATACGCGATGAAGGCGTCGGTGCCCACGTACTCCGACTTGACGGCCCGCCAGCCGCCTTCTTTGTCTTCTCCGGCCTTCCAACGCCAGCCGCCCAGGGAGATGACCCCGAGCAGTTCAAGGAGCTAGCCCCGCCCCCGGCAAGCCGCTTTGCCGGAGGAAAGGCCAGGTGCAGATGATGTTGCTGCCACCGTCGCCCGAGGATGGCATGTCCGACACCTAGTCAGACCCGTCCCCGTCGTCCTCCCCGCTGGTGTCCTCCTCGTCACTGTCGCTCGAGGAGGAGATTTCGTCATCAACCGAGCTCTCCGTGCAGCACCCTAACCTGGTTACGGAGCGCCCGAAGACCTTGACGGAGAGCAGATCGCTCTCCACCAATTTGAAGTGGAGAACGTGCCCCTTCATCAAGCAGTGGGCACGTGTGAAGGTCTTCCAGCCCCGACGAAGGAACATCACATGAGGGGAGGGGAACCCTGTGTTCACCCACATGTCGCCATTGCAACACCCTTTCATGTGAAGCCTTATACTCGGTGGCTGGTCGATCTCCAGCACCCTCGCAAATGCTTCGGAAAGGCGAAGGTGGCTGCGCGGTGACTCATGCAGTTGCCGGATGAACTCTAGCGCCGTGTCCCCGACATGGCCGCTCGACGAAGCAGCAGGAGATGGTGGAGGAGATGGTGATGGAGACGGTGACGACGCGGGTGTCCCCCGTCCAAGCCCGCCTCTGCCTAGACCGCCTCGCCGACCGTGGCCCCGGCCAGCATCTCTGCCTCGAGCATGGCCTTCACCCTGGGCATCCGGCTCTTCCTTGACCACCGCCGATCTCTGGCAGGAATAAGACCTGGTCGCATCTGTAGGAGCACGGCCATGGCCATACCCTCTCGCCATGACGAGGGAAAGAAAGAGATCAGACTGAGGGAAGATGGGTGCGAGAAGACGATGTCCCTCTCCCTTTATATAGAGGGACGAGGATGAACGAGCCTGAGCGCGGCCGCCCCAATTGACCAATCCGACTACCGGAGGCGCATGGAGACAGGACCGACCCGCTGCCCCAATCAGCGACGCCCAGCCCTCCGCCCTGGCATTAAAACACATGCCTTCTGTGTCCACCGCCTGCCCTCCCCGACGCATGGAGAACACGTGGTGGGCATGCCAGGACTCGGATGGCAAGTGGAACGGCCGTTTCGCGCCATGTGATCGTGGGGCGCGGGTGCCATAATGGCCACGACCCGAGTCCACATAGTAAATGTTCCGCGCCCCTGAGTTTTCCTTCATTCTTTATGGAGAAGACGCGGGCCACCTCTTTACCATCTACCACGATGTGACGCACGCGTGCAGCAACCGCTCCACGCACAACCCCCACGTCACGCATTCAACGCAGGTCGTGGGGAAGCACAACCAGCGGAGAAGTTACCGCAGTAAAACTCGGCCCCGCCTGCCCGCGCATCATTCTAGGTCCAGCCCAACAACGCGTCGCGCTTATGTGTGGCCCAGGCCCGGGGCTCCTGTCAGAGTACAAAAGTAGGGGCTCTCTTTTTATACCCCTTTACTTGTGCACGGGCAGTCAGAGCTGCACCTGCGGCCTGATGTCTACTACGCAACCTTCTTCTTGTAGACGTTGTTGGGCCTCCAAGTGCAGAGGTTTGTAGGACAGTAGCAAATTTCCCTCAAGTGGATGACCTAAGGTTTATCAATCCATGGGAGGCGTAGGATGAAGATGGTCTCTCTCAAGCAACCCTACAACCAAATAACAGAGAGTCTCTTGTGTCCCCAACACACCCAATACAATGGTAAATTATATAGGTGCACTAGTTCGGCGAAGAGATGGTGATACATGTGCAATATGGATGGTAGATATAGGTTTTTGTAATCTGAAAATATAAAAACAGCAAGGTAACAAGTGATAAAAGTGAGCGTAAACGGTATTGCAACACTAGGAAACAAGGCCTAGGGTTCATACTTTCACTAGTGCAAGTTCTCTCAACAAAAATAACATAGTTGGATCATATAACTATCCCTCAACATGCAACAAAGAGTCACTCCAAAGTCACTAATAGCGGAGAACAAACGAATATATTATGGTAGGGTAAGAAACCACCTCAAAGTTATTCCTTCCAATCAATCTGTTGGGCTATTCCTATAAGTGTCACAAACAGCCCTAGAGTTCGTACTAGAATAACACCTTAAGACACAAATCAACCAAAACCCTAATGTCACCTAGATACTCCAATGTCACCTCAAGTATCCATGGGTATGATTATACGATATGCATCACACAATCTCATATTCATCTATTCGACCAACACATAAAACCTCAAAGAGTGCCCCAAAGTTTCTATCGGAGAATCAAGACGAAAACGTGTGCAACCCCTATGCATAGGTTCATGGGCGGAACCCGCAAGTTGATCACCAAAACATACATCAAGTGAATCA
Organism: Triticum aestivum; assembly: GCF_018294505.1. NCBI lineage: Eukaryota > Viridiplantae > Streptophyta > Magnoliopsida > Poales > Poaceae > Triticum > Triticum aestivum. The sequence continues at coordinate 726,157,297 of NC_057810.1, forward strand.
TGTGATATCCCCATTGTCACCACAGATACGCACGGCAAGACATATATCAAGTGTTCTCAAATCATTAAAGACTCAATCCGATAAGATAACCTCAAAGGGAAATTCTGATTGAACATTGAAAAAGAACAAAGTTAACATGAAAAGATGATGTCCCTGTACAATTTAAATAATATAATATTGTGCGTTTCAGTTCTCACATTTCCTATGCAACAACGTGACCATAATGATTCCTCTCATTAAAAACATTGATCTTTCCAAATGGTGATGCTTTGCAGAATGATGTGATTAAGAAAAGGGCCGAGTTAGGGGAGAAATCTCATACCGAAGAAACAATCGGCTTGGAAACTCAGAATGCTCTCTATAAATTTGCAAAATTGTCTTCACTTAACTGAGATATCTCTAACTGGTTAGGAGCCCCCGGATTCTCCATCTGCTTCAGTTATAACCTTCAAATAAAGAGAGAAAAATGGTTGTTGTTTTTGGACCCAGAGAAAAATGGTGTTATGACGTTTACCTAACATATGTGACTATGCACGCACTTTCATCCTTGATCTTTCCATATAACCAGGCATGAGACAATCACTATGCCAAAGGAAGATTGCCTACTACTTTGGTATAAAACAAAAGAAAAGAAAAGAAAGAACAAATCAGGAACCAATCTTCATTTTCAACAACTATTATCGTTCCATTCCTAATTTCTGGACAAAGCATGGGGATGTATGATTCCTACCTCTACACGCTTCTCCTTTCCTTAATGGTGCTAGGCTGGTTGCAAATGTCGACAATCTTCATCCACCTGTCTCCTCCTCCACCAGGGACAACTCTACTTGACTTCCAGGCTCCGTCCACCTCTCATCCACCTCCTTGGTGCGCATGAAAGAGCAGCTAGCTGCAGAATAATTTAGGGAGACTCGTTAGGTTCAAGATAATTGGGAAGAATCTGCCATGAAAGTAATACAAGATGGTTTGCGGAGGCATGCGATGGTGTACCTAGCCACGAAGCACCATACCACACGGTTGGGGAAGAACCATAGAAATATTAAAGGACATGAGGAGTAAATTATTGGGAGGCTAGAAGCCATGCCGAAACAGAAATGTATGGAGCATCGATGCCATCGGCTACTACCTGGGAGAATCAAGTCAGCGTGGAGAAGATTAAGAGGGAGAATGAAACCCGCCAGTCGGCCAAATTAATTGGGGGAGGGGGAGGAATTAATTAGGAGAGGATAGGGCTGCTTGTCGTTGCCGTGGCCGCTGATTTTTTAGAGAAATAAATGATAACCCGAGCAGAGATTTTATGGAGAAGGTGAATTAAATCACACAATTTGTTTAGTGGAATTCTTTTGCTGAGGTGGCAAATTTGATGAGGTGGAGGGCTCCCTGTAGATTGATGATGTGGGTAGGTTGCATGCAAGAGAAATCAGGTAGTGGGGAGCTCCTATTTAGAAATCAGGTAGATATAATTCTTTTTGTTTTGTCTTGTCTCGTGCGCAACCATCCATGTGTTTCCCATTTGGTGAAGCTTAGTTCCATCCCAAAAGTGTTGATTAGGGGTCTATGCAGTGAAACCAAATTAGGGTAAAAAGGTTGCATGGAACACTTAAACTTTGAAAAACTTCATGAGCTACCTCCTTGCATGCAACAAAGATGAATTAGGATCAGAAGGTTCTCTGGAACATTGGAGGTTTGAAGGAACAAAGGCATCTAGGGCAATTCAGACCCTCTGGATCCACGTCCACGGTGATCGCCACAATGACAGCGCGCAGCTCCCTTTGATTGTGTCCCCTCGGTAGTGGCATTCTTGTTCAACATTGTAGTAACACCCAACCATGGGTGCATGATTTTCAGTAAAAATGAATCAATCTATGTTTCACAAATTGCTTTGCAAATTGGAATTACACCTCACCATCTATATGGCCGGGGTAGATAAACCAAGTCATCAAAAATCAGGCCACAACTAATGAAATTATGATTTTATAGTTTGGAGCTTTAGGAAACAAGTCAAAGAGATTGATTGATTTTTTTGTTGCCATACCTTTGCTACCCTAGGCGGAGAGTTCCGTCTACGGTCGATGTCGCCGTCACATGACGCCCCGCCTCTGGTACGTTTGCATGCCTGATTGTCTCCCACCTATTTGTCTAGTCTATAGGCGTCAATGCGCTTCTATGTGATGGTTGCCCGCCGACGTTTCATGTTATCAAGAGCACATCTGGTAGTTGAAAGGCAGAATGATGATTTGTAAGTAGATTTGAAGGCAGAATGACACATGCGCATGATTGAAACTGAACCGGGCTTCATCCCAATAAACGGGTATATGGATGATGAACAACATGACAGTGGATGGAAGGAAGGGACCCAAACCTGCCACTTTTTCTTAGTGGTACATGGGTGTTCGGATATGCAATGGAACCGCTAAGGTGACATGTGTGATGACATGGATAGGCTGCATGTTGAGATCAATCCTATAACGAGGATAACTCATTTGTATAGGATATATGTCACAGAGCCTCCTCACAAACAAGATTAATGGAAGGCACACAAAGTTAAATGTCGAATCGAATGTACAGTGCTCCGATAGTTAATAGTATATCACATGGTTATTACTCCGTAAAGAAATATAAGAGCGTTGAGTAGTTCATTTTTTTTACGCGACATTGATTTGCTTGTGTTTGAGGGGACAATTACATTTTATGGGTCCGTTTGGAGTGGAAGAGTAGAAAGCAAAGGAATTAAAAACTTTACAGGAATGTGCTTTGCCTAACTATGGAAAACCTAGGAACGTTCAATATAGATATGCAAAATTTTGATGAGTTCAGCGTGAACTAGTAAAACCGAAGGAATCAGTGGATAAAAGTCAGTGCATGCACTTGCCTCCAATTGTATGAAAATAGTTTTTTATTCACCCGTACATGCAGCTTGCTTAGCCGATAGCTTGACACTCACATGCAAGGATTTTTTTAATACGGCCAACTCACACCTTGCATCGGGCTTCCGCCCAAACATTGAGTCGGAGTAGACTTTTTTAGTTCCTGTAAAAAGTACATGATAGGTGAACTTTTTTGTAGAATGAGCAAGGACGTTCCTTTGAACCAAACGCGTCACAGTTTATTTTCCTCAAGGAAACCAGACCCACGACAATTCCTGCACACCGAATCAGGGCCTATATTTGTCCAAAACACATTGTTTCAAAATTCACCCCTAACCCTCATACTCTCACTGCATCGGGATTGGTGAGAACTAGTGATTGGGTTCGGGCCGGGTTGGGCCAGGTCGACAAGGGCCATCGTGCTTCGGCCGCCCAAGCCCAGCAACCGGTCATAGCTCGCATCCAAAGATTTCTAAAAAAAAAAAGCTCGCATCCAAAGAGCACCAGGCGACCACGCACCAACCATTCCCTCCTCCATCGCACGCAACCCAGATGCCATCTCCCGTCCCGTGCCTCTCCCCCGTCCCCGCCGTCGCCGGCGCCCCGGCGGCTCGTTCCTCGCCGCCACACCTATCCCCTCCCACCTCCTCGCCCCCCGCCACCGCTTTCTCATGCCCTGGAGAC